>NW_015176018.1:223247-235949 GCF_001447785.1 Gekko japonicus | reverse complement strand
CCTCTCCCCACCCCTGCCTGCCTGGGGCCAGGGAGGGCCTTGGCGGGCTTCCTCGCACTCCCGCTGGCCTTGCAGGTCCACCGCCGGGCCCCTGATGTCAGGGGGATGTGGCATATGCTAATGAGTTATGCTAATGAGTTCCCCTAGCTCTTTTTCTACGAAATGACCCCTGGGTTGCATGTAGATTTTCTTTAAAACTTTTAAGCACACATATCCAAGGAATACAGTTTCAATAGCTCCTTCAGACCACGGCTATCAAAAACCTTCAAAGTGTGCATATATGTATCAACCTTTAACTGACAGGAACCCTATGGAGTTGCCATAAATTGGCTGCAACTTGACAGCACATTCCACCACCATCCCTCTGTGCTCTGCTGTGAAGGGAGACTTTGGAAGGCATAAATCACAAACAGTCTGGCTCTCCCATTCCCCTCTTGTGCACATACCTGAGCAGAGCTACCCAAACCAGGAACTGGCTCCATGATTTTAAAATGCTTGTCAACATGTTGTTGTTGTTGTTGTTGTTTTTTAATGGCTATTGTTTGTCATTGAATATACAAAGAGAGCACATGCACAGGGAGCAAGTGCAAAAGGAAAGATCAGGGGGAAAATTCAGCTCTTAGTACAAGAGATTCGGCAGTTTATAGCCTGGGTTGGGGGTCAGTCCCTCTCCCTCTCTCTACCTCTTTTCCCTTGCAGGATGTTGCTGCTAGCTTGAGGGTCCCCCTCAGCAATTGCAATCATTTGTTTGTAAAAGAAATCTCAGAGTGTGCTGTTGGAATTCCACTTCAAAGCTCAGGTACCAGTAGGGTAATCCTACACATTGCCACAGACCAGGGGTCATTTCATAGAAAAAGAGCTAGGGGAACTCATTAGCATAACTCATTAGCATATGCCACACCCCCTGACATCAGGGGCCCGGCGGTGGACCTGCAAGGCCGGTGAGAGTGCAAGGAAGCCCCGCGAAGGCCCTCCCTGGCCCCAGGCAGGCAGGGGTGGGGAGAGGCGGGGAGAAAGCAACTTACCCTCCCTCTTCTCCTGCCTCCTCCTGGCTAAATGAGGGCTGGAAGCGGGGCGGCCGGAAGCAGGGGGCGGGGCTTCGTCATGTGCCCCGCCCCCCTGCACCTCACCCGGGGGAACTGTGTTCCCCCGTGATCCCCCCCGAAATGACCTCTGCCACAGACCCACATGACTGAATGGTTGTAGGCTCCTGACCAAGAATAAGAAGAAAACTGTGTGCAGAAGTAAGTTTGAGTCCAGTGGTACCTTTAAGACCAACAAAAGTTTAATTCCGGGCAGAAGGTTTTGTGTGTGTGCACACGTCTTCACATTTCTGCACACTTCTGCCACTGGACTCAAACTTTGTTCTGTTGCTTCAGACCAATGCGACTACCCACCTGGATCTGTGTGCAGAAATGAACATCTGAGGTTTTTCAGTGAATGGAACAAAGCATCATCAGCTGCTTGAGTCTACAGCTTAGACTGCTTTGGAGGCACAAGTGCCAGAAAGAGCTGGCATCTCAGGCTTACATAGCAGCATGCATAATAGTGTTGTGAGTTGGCTGCGAATGGAGCTGTCACCTATAATAGCACGCTATGGGAATCAGGAACTTTACGGAGAATGCAATTTGGTCTCCATCAAAGAGAAGTGGAAGCTTCTAGGTAAGGAAAGGGCTGAAGTTTGCAGCTTGAGAGCTGACTGAAGGTAAGCCACCTGGGGGTACAAGTCACTCCCTGGGAATCTGTTACAACTGAAGCTTGACTTATATGACTGCTTCCACATGGCAACAATTATCAGAGTAGTTCGGGTTGCCACTGTGAAAGCAGAGGCATTTGCAGTGGCAACGGAGCATCCACAAAGTACTACAGTAGCAACAGTTATGCAGCCCCAGACACAAAGATGCCTCCATTGACTATTACAAAGATAATTATTATATTGCTTTTACTTGGTGAGCTGCCATGAGCAAATCTGTAGAGAGGAAGCATATAAATTTTCTAAAGAGAGGGAGGGTGTCCATAACAAGAGATCTGGGTCCTTTCTCTCAGCCTAACCTATTACACAGGTTAGGGTTGTTAGAGCTGCCAATCTCCAGGGGGCATCCAGACATCTTCCGCTAGTACAATTGATCTCCAGGCTACAAAAACCAGGACCCCTGGAGAAAATGGCTGCATTCTACCCCACTGAAGTCCCTCCCCTCCCCAAACCCTGCCCTCCCCAGGCTCCACCCCCCAAAAAAATCTCCAGGTATTCCCCAACCCAGAGCTGGCAACCCTAGTTGTTGTAAGGATAAAACAGAGTAAGGGAATGTGAAGTATTCTACCATAAACTCCTTGGATGAACAGTGGGATTGTAGCTAGATACCTGCTCTATTGAGTGTCCATTAATAGCCCAAAATCACTTCTTTTGCCTATTTCCAAAGGTTTTTTGATAGCGTATTTCTAGTTGGTTCACACTACAAAAGCCAGCAAATTGTGAAAGAGCTCTCTTAAATCCGATTGGTGTCCTAGCTGATGAGCGGGATTAACAGATACCCAAATGTATAAAATAAATAAAGGCCCTTGAAATGCAAGAGGCATCATTTATGATGTGCCTGTGCAAAACTCAGAAGTCCTCATGATGTCATTGGTGATCAGTTTCCTTAGCTACGGTTAAGACAATTTAACTCCTACAGAAGCCAAGAAAGTTCTTTCAGGGAGGACTGAGTTTGACCTTAGAGGAGGGAGACAGTTATCACGAGGGGAGGTCCTTATTACACACCCAACCCCACAGCCATGGAATGATTGCTGAAGCTAAGCAGGCCTGGGTCTGGTCTTTGCTTGATGGGAGATCTTCTGAGAAGCCCATTTATGACACCTTGAGTTAGGATTGCCAATCTTCAGATGCTGGCTGGAGATCTCCTGCTATTACAACTGATCTCCAGGCGACAGAGATCGGTTTACCTGGAGAAAATGGCACTTTGGAAGCTGGACTCTACGGCATGATATCCCAAACTCTACCCTCCTCAGAGTCCACTCCCAAAATCTCCAAGTATTTCCCAACCCGGAGCTGGCAACCCTAGTTCCTGTTGTGGAAGAAAGGCAGGAAATAAGTGTTAATAACCCACAAAGCACTCTTAAAACAGTGCAACTCCGAACAGAGTTACACCCTTCTAATCTCATTGACTTCAACGGACTCAGAAAAGCGCAACTCTGTTTAGGATAGCACTGTAAGCTGGTCATCGCACTGCATCGCAGAATGGCTCAACCCTCGTAAGCCGCTATTAAATCCGACTGGGTGACTTAATGTGCTAAGAGAGAACATGCTTGAAACGCATAATGAATAAGGCACCCTCCCTAAGCAGACTTTTTTTGATCAAGCCATTAAGGACTTTGTGCAGTGATACTAATGGGGCATAAAGACATTTGGTGCCCCCCGAGATACAGTCCGGGCCATACAGAATTGGCACCCTTTGTCTGAGCTTCCACACTCGGATTTCCAGCTGAGTGAATTGTCAAGAGACATTATTCTTCACAGCAGCAAAGCTACCGTTACAAATTTTTGAGTTATTTATAGATGTCTCCAGGGTGTTACATAACACGCAACAGCCTCCCATCCAAAAAAAGGCAAATTTAGCCTTCTTTTTTTTTAAGCAGTGATGTCTTAAGAATGCGGGCGAGTAACGTCAGTGATGCAGGAGGCTAAATTAAGGGAGGGAGTAGGAGACGTACCTCGTGGGTAAATGTCAGCCTGTTTGCTACAAAAGATAATAAATAGGGAAATGAAAAGCATTTAAAAATCCCAGGGAGGCAATCAGCACAAGGGTTGCGCAACTCACATTTCCTGAAAAGGTGGCTACATGCAGAGGCTCTAGACATCTATGGGGCCCCAAATGTTTTAGAGTACACACTAAACTATCTACTAAGTATACAACAGACAGAGCACAGTCATGAGAACCTCAGGGATGAAGACGATGTTACACTATTCGGTGATGCTGGCACCACTCCCAAGCCTTCATATATGGAAGAAATGTTATATTTTTACCCTGCTCTGCTTCCAAAGAATGCATGATGACAGTGTGCATAGTATCCGCCTCACTCCCATTTTCTTTTCACAGCATCCCTATGAAGTGAGTTAAGCTGAGAATGAACAAGCAGCTCAAAGTTACTTCCAGTGCAATGCCAAGCAAAGTTACACCTTTCTAAGACAACTACTTTAAATGGACTTAGAAGGGCATAATTCCGCTTAGGACCGCACCACCAGTGACCTCCAAGGCAGAGTCACTCCTGTCCTAGTCCAACATTCTAACCATGAGAACATTACTGCTGTCAGCAAGCTGCCAAAAGGTTTATAGGGGTCTGAGGTATATGGTCACCCCTAGGTCCCCCCCCCTCCGATATGTGATTGGCCTTTCATGCGCATTTCCCCTTTAGCTCCCAGCTCTACATTAATTTCTGGGTACGCAAGTCCTGCTTTGCTGTAACGCTATCTACTCAAGGCCGCAGGTGGAGAGCCAAGGAGCTTCGCTGTGTTTTAATTAGGGGAAGGCGTGGGAATGGTTTTCTTGTTTATGTCTAAGGAACCGTTGCATCTCACGGTTTAGACGCGAGCGGCACCGATGAGCCGCGCATGCGGGAACCCTGATTATTGGCTGATGTGATTATGAATTTGCTTTAACCTTCCATGCCCCTTGTATTCATGTTATTCCTAACACTGCTCTTGTACATGTGCTTCATGGCTTCAATAAATGTATAACCTTCTAGTAAGAGTGTACTTCGTTGCAGTCGTGGGGATCTGACAACTGCATGGCTTGGACTCCCAGCGTGTACTGGAAGTGACATCTTCACAATGGGACATTCCAGTGACATTCTGACATTTAGGCAAAACTCCATGGTAAAAACGGCTTCTACCACAGAGTTTTGCTCAAACACCAGAGTGTTGCCTGGACATCAAGAATGTGGTGATGTCACTTCCTGTACACGCCAGAAGTGATGGCACCAGATTGCCAGTGATAAAGCATGGGCCTCCCTCCTGCTCCTGCTAGGTCCCCAACTGGCCAGCTGATCGGCAGTGGGAGGGCAGGGCCCAGGGGTAGGGGATCCGCAGCTTGTAGCAAGGGGCTGGCAACCCTAGTCTACATGGATAGCAGAATTACTGATTTATTTAGAACATTTCTGTGCCACTTTTCCAGGGAACTTATTTATTTAACTTTTACCCCGCCCTCCCTGCCAAAGCAGGCTCAGGGCAGCTTACATAAAACCAATAAAACAATAAACAATTCGGAGTAAAATACATAAACATTATAAAACCATTTGTACATCATTGGCGGCACAATACAATAAAATGCATTTAAGACATGTTCCATGATGCAGCCACTTTGGGCCTGGTCCCACCGCTATACTTCCCTCTCCCCAGGAGCACTGGAATTCTCTGCCCAACCATCACTACACCACAAGAACCTTACAAAGAAATGAAGCAGTAGAGTAGGCTTCTTCATTTCATTTTTTAAAAAATGTTCCTATATTTAAAGGGGGGAAAATCCTCCCTGTAAACCGAAAACGTGCATAGCAGGGAGATTCAAGCAGTACCCTCTGCTTGCTATACTGGATTTCTACTTATGTAAGCCAGTATCAAGACTTGGCCATCTCATTCTGCTGTGTGTCTAGAAGCCACTTGATATGCAACCTGAAAATGCAAAACTGACTGGAGGCCCTGTCTGGGTAGAAAGATGGTGGATTCAGAGGTTGCAAAAAAACACATACCAAACCAGCATGAAGCAAGGAAACAGGAAATTAAGAGCTGGTCACACCCTAGTTGTGAACACATGATTGAGGATATGAGGAGTGCTGGATTAGATGGAAATCTGTCTGATCTGGCGAGATGACTCTTGCGTCTTAGGAGGTAAGCAGCTCAGTGTATTTGATGTTAGACAGTTTTGCATTTCTTGGGTTTTAAGTACATTCACTAGACCAGCTCAGAGGAGGGGATTTTGAAAAGCTCAGGGCACCCAAAAATCACATGGGCTGTGGGCAGGAGTCTTCAGCAGAGTAAATACAGACAGGGTATCTGACGAAGGGAGCTTTGACTCACGAAATCATATGCACTGGAAAATGTTGGTCTTTAAGGTGCTACTGGGCTCAAATTTTCATCTACTCCTTCAGACCCATAAGGCTACCCACATGAAGCTATAGAGACAGTGGCTCAGTTCTTCCTCAACCAAATCATAGCGATTCCCCGGTCATAATCTTTTTGGATGGGAGCTAATACAGCACCTTCATGCCAGGGGTGCACACATCTCTTTCACAGCCACCAAACTCCAGGTGGGGCCTGGAAATCTCCCAGAATTACGTCTGATCTCCAGACCAGAGAGATCGGTACCTCTGGAGAAAAGGGCTGCATTGAAGGGTGGCCACTATGGCATTTATACCCTGCCGAGGTTCCCCCCCTTCCCAAGGATCCACCCTCAAATATCTAGGCACTTCCCAATATGAGCCTTTTGCACAGGGACTGACTTCATTTGTTATTCCTGAGGATCCAGGCGATACTTGGAGGCGTGGTTTGCGAAATGACTGGTAAATGCATGAACCCATAAAGCTGCCTTCTGCTGAGCCAGACCACTGGCGAGCTAGCAAGGTTAGAGTGTTGGACTAGAATCTGGGGGAGGTTCAATTTCTCATTCTGCCACAGATGCTTGCTGGGTGATCTCAGGCCAGACACACACACACTCTCAGCCTAACCTACCTTGCAGGGTTGTGGTGAGGATAAAGCAGAGGAGGGGAGAATGTTTTAAGGCACTTTGGTCCCCATTGGGCAGAAAAGTGCAGTATAAATAAACTAGATGAGTAACTATTACGATCAGTATAGTCTACACTGACTGGCAGTGGCTCTTCGGGGTCTCAAGCAGAGGCCTTTCACATATTTTGCTACCAGGTCCTTTTAACCAGAGAGTCTAAGCCCCTCTGAACTAACAACTCTTCCATAAATAGTGCGGCACCCACCCCCCAAACTGCCAGTCCCTCCATCTTTACCTGTTCTACAATTAGCCACTTAAGCTATACAGCTATCCCCACCATGCCATGCATAAGAACTTAAGGTGAGCCATGCTGGATCAGGCCAGGGGTCCATCTAGTCCAGCATCCTGTTTCACACACCAGTGAGTTAGTTGCCCTAAAGGACCAAACAAGCAGGGCACAGAGCCCGATACCTTCCCCTGAAGTTGCCTCCCAGCACTGCGTTTCAGAGGTTTGCTGCCTCTGTATATGAAGATTCCTTTTAGTCACCACAGCTCATGTTCACTGATGGACCTCTCATCCATGAATCTGTCTAGCCCCCTTTTACAGCTATCTGTGCTTGTGGCCATCACTACGTCCAATAGAAGCAAATCCCACAATTTAATTTCTTATTGAGCAAAGGGGTACTTCCTCTTGTCCATCCTGAACCTATTGCCCATCATCTACCTATGATACCTCCAAGTTCTAGTAATATGGAAGGGGGGGGGAACACCCTCTCTATATACACTTTCTCCACCCCATGCATAATTTTATAAACTTTATAAACTCCACCCCATGCCTAACTCTATCAACTTCTAACAAGCCCCGATTGGCTGGGTTTTTTTTTGTTTCCCTGGAGTAAAAAGTCCCAGATCCTTCAGCCTTTCCTCATAGGACCCACTGGTCTCTTCTGTTCTTTTCCTAGTAATAATAACTGTGCCATGTGCTGCCTCGTTCTTTAACTATTTCTTGAAGCAGAAGCAGCATCCATGGTTATTTTTAGACCATAGATGAGTTTTCCTAGCATCTGATTGTGGCAAGCAGTCTTTTCCTTCCTTTAACATTAAAGCACATACTATGAGAACAATCTGAGACACGTGTTCTTCCGGAAAAAAATTCCTCACTTCCCCAAGCACCAGCAATGAGGATGGCAGAAGTTCATTGAGGGAAATTAGAAGATGAAGCTGCCTGGGAAACAGCAGAAGCTATTCACTGCATGAGGACTACATTTTGCATAATCGGCAGTTAATAGGGCTAGCCCTTGCGCAGAATTATCCCAAAGCCCTTTCTTTGTCTTTTTTTACATTGGAGGTGTCCCCAATGAAAACATTTTTACACAACGTATCCAGTCAGGAAGGTGATACCAGAGTTCTTCCATACAAAATTGTTAGAGAGGCTGCAACTGGAAGATACATCCATGTGTATGCTAAGCAGACATGCATCTGGACAGTGACTTGGATCCATTGCAAAGTTCTTGCCCAAACAGAAAAACAAGAAAAAGACCACAGCAGCTGCTCACACTAAGCCACATTTCTTGTAACCCTGCTTGCATCTCTAGTTTCTGGGCACTGCAATGTATAGGGAGGAAAGCACTCACCGAGTTGCACAAGACCTGCCCAAGCTGAATGGCACTAATACACTTATGTTATTATTTATTTATTTAATTTATACCCCACCCTCCCCGCCAAAGGTGGGCTCAGAGAGGCTTACAAATTTTCCATAAAAATACAATTAAATCATAAGCATAAAATACCAGTCATTTAAAATACACTTAAAAATGCTGGAACATCATCAAGAGTACGGGAGCACATTGTTTATAATATGCCTTAAAGGTAAAGGTTCCCTTGCTCGAAAGCCAGTCGATTCCGATTCAAGGGTTGCGATGCTCATCTCCATTTCAAAGCCGAAGAGCCAGCACTGTCCGAAGACATTTTCGTGGTCATGTGGCCAGCATGACTAAACACCAAGGCACACAGAACGCTGTTACCTTCCCACCGAAGTGGTACCTATTTATCTACTTGCAATTTCTTGCTTTCGAACTGCTAGGTTGGCAGGATAATATGCCTTAGGTGACCATATAATTCCCATACACACTAGCTCAGTTTGGTCACTTCGTTGTACAGTGGGTACAGGTTAAGGCCAGAATGCAGGCTGCGAGGTGGTAAAGTGAAGGTGGTAAAGCCAGGTCACAGGGACACTCCTTGGTGCATGATGTGGCTCCTTAGTCAAATGCCTGGTGGAAGAGCTCCGTCTTCCAGGCCCTGCGGAACTGTACAAGGTCCCACAGGGCCCTGAGCTCTTCCAGGAGTTCATTCCACTGTTTCCACTCTTGCGTCATTGGATCCAAGCCATCCATAGGAAAATGCCTATGTAAGTCACAATTAATTTCATGATGGAACATAAGAACATAAGAGATGCCAATGTTGGATCAGGCCAAAGGCCCATCCAGTCCAACACTCTGTGTCACACAGTGGCCAGAAATACCAGTGCCATCAGGAGGTCCACCAGTGGGGCCAGGACATTAGAAGCCCTTAGAGATGGAGAAAGTGAACACATGAAGCTGCCTTATACTGAATCTGGCCATAGGTCTGTCAAGTTCAGTATTGTCCGAGCAGCTCTCCAGGATCTCAAGTATGGGTTTTTCCCATCACCTGATCATTGTAACTGAAAATGACAGGGATTGAACCTGAAACCTTCTGCATGCAAAGCAGATGTTCTACCACTAAGCCACAACCCCTCCCTGCGGGTGGATATCAATGTAATAATAATGAATGAAGCAGACTATGGAGTTCTCTTATGACATCAGCATTACAGGGATTAGAATTCTTCCATAATAATTACTCAGTATAACCAGGATAAATATTAGCTTCTTGGATCTGGGAAGCTCTTTCTTTTCTTTAAAAGAATGTGAATTTACAATTGCTTATTGCTCCATGTGGCTGATCCCACATACCGCCTGCATTCCTGGAAGCTTCTGAGGTCCTACTTCGCTGGGCCAATAGTAGGTCTTGCAGCAAATCGCACGTTTAATAACTCTGAAGTCTTGTCCCTGCCAAAGACCCTCTTTACGATGTTGCTACTTCCTGTAACATACAGGTGGGGGTGCCAGCTGACCATTCTCATATTTTCTCCTGAACAAACCTGCAATTTTCCCTTCTGTGCCGTTCACAGATTCTGCTGCACAAGTGTTAATTTCTACTCTCTATTCCTCCCCCCAAGAGCACAAATGTCATATGGAGCTGCCTTATACCAAGCCAGGCCATCATTCTAGCTATTTCAGTACTGTCTAATTTGATGAGCAGCTGGTCTCCAGAGATTCAGGGGAAAATCTTTCCAAACATTGACTGCTTGAGAGCCTTTTAACTTGGAGATGCCAGTGATTGAACTGCTCTAGATGCAAAGCACAGGTCAAGATTACATATTTGATTTATGTTAAACACTCATTTATTACTATAATGTGTTCCCTCTAGCCACTGAGTTCCTTAGCCACCTCTCTGCAGTGTGCCTGAACTCCTAGGCCTCCCGCAGCGGCCAGCACTGTTAAAAGAAATTCTCTTTACCCAATTTCTCCCTGAAATCCAATAGTCTGTTTCTTTCCCTCTTTTTAGGGCATTGGAATATGCTTTGAATAAATTCTGTTTTGATCAAAAGAGAAATGTGAAGAGAGGAAGGGCAAGAAGGAAGGTTCTGCAAAATATTCACTCTGCAGATGACATGCTCAGGGGCAGGCAGTGTCTTCCCACTCTCCTCCTAGTGCACCCTCATCATATGGTGCCCAACATTATTTTTTTTTAAACCCTGTACAAGGGCTGAAGTTACAGAAGGGCCCACAGAGGTAAAACAAAACAAAAAACTACAAAAAGAAATCAAAGAGACATTTCCCTTTTGAAAGTGAAAACCAAGAGGAATCTGTATCTAAAAAGTGAATTTCGGAAAAAGGAATTCCAATCCCTATGGCAATGCTAGTAACAGCTCAGCTGACACAATGATATACAAGCTGTCTAGAGTGTTTAGGTACAGGAAGCTCAGTTCTGGACCCCTGCTAAGTTGTGAAGGATTGCTACACCACTGTCTCTCAGGCCAACCTACCATTGTTTCTCGTTTCAAAACCCCCCACAAAACTAATACATATGTTCCCATCCATTGGGGCATATCAAGCATGGAGAAAGGTGAAGGGAATGGGGCACAGGATCCATGACTGTACAGATTCACCAAGGGGGGAAATGGGGGTCTATAGGTTGGCAACTGTGAGATTACAAAAAAATACCCCAGTGGCTTAACGTTTCCCAGTTGGATTTTCTCATGTGCTACAACAGAAAACCTAGATCAAGATGGGTAGCCGTGTTAGTCTGTCTGTAGCAGCAGAAAAGTTACACCTTAAAGACTAACAGAAGAGTCCAGTAGCACCTTAAAGACTAACAAAATATGTGGCAGGGTCTGAGCTTTCGTGAGTCACTACTCACTTATTTATATAGACCTGTCACATCAGGGAATTCCTGAATCGTTTAGATATATAATGTGAGAGAATCCAACTGGTGTACCAAAGTTAAGCCACTAGAGTGCTTTGGAGGTCTGATCTCTGTGGAACTGCACACTGATGGACCTCCAGTTCTTTTAACTGGCATGTACCAGGGCACCTTTTAAAAAAATGTTAGCTGTTAATCTCTGAATCTCACACAGAAAGGCAGACAACAGGACACTGTCCCATTTCCCCCTAGTCTGTGGACACTAAGGAGATAAGGACCATGAGAGAGTAGTGAGTACTAAACAGAAGACTGTGGAAATGGCAGATTATTGGAGTAGGACCAATGAGTAACCAGGAAATAGAACAATATCATAATTAATCTGGAGGAGCGAATCACAGAGTTGGAAGGGGCCATATAGGCCATCTAGTCCAACTCCCTCCTCAATGCAGGATCAGCCTAAAGCATCCCTGACAAGTGTTTATCCAGCTGGTATTTGTCCCTGTCAATTACCAATAAGACCAATTTGAATAGGAATTCTAAGTGCATGCACTCTACCAGTTTCCATGTATATAATTATCTTGGAAAATCAAGGTCCCTATTCTGTCTTTTGTTGATGCCCTTAAAAATATTATTCATAACCAATAATTACCGTTCTTGTGAGTTTCAGTTGTTACCTCTTCAAGTCTTTGGGACCTCATGGGTTGAGTCCTATGGATTTCTTCCACCAATAATAGCACTTTCCTCCAGTTCAAGGTACCTTCCTCTGATGTAAAATGCTCTACAGGAAGAGCATCTTGCATCAAAGGAAGGTACCCTCTGCAGGTGCTACCATTAGTATAATAAATCCACTGAATCCAACACAATGTCTCTGAGTACATGGGACATAAATCTAGACTTCATTGTACATGACAGAGCTCTACTTCCGTAGACTCATCGCTGCCTCCACAGATAGTAAACACCGCTGAAGGGTTTTTTCTTTTTAAATCATCTTTATTGATTTTAATATGATGTACAGAACATAAAGGAGCTGTGGTGGCTCAAGTGGTTAAGACGCTGAACTGCAGACTGTGGAAGGTCAGTAGTTCAGCAGTTCGAGACCCAGGTGCCGCATGACGGAGTGAGCTCCCATCTCTAGTTCCAGCTCCTGCCAACCTAGCAGTTCGAAAGCAAGAAATTGCAAGTAGATAAATAGGGACCACTTCGGTGGGAAGGTAACAGCGCTCCGTGCGCCTTGGTGTTTAGTCATGCCGGCCACATGACCATGGAAACGTCTTCGGACAGCGCTGGCTCTTTGGCTTTGAAACGGAGATGAGCACCGCATCCCTAGAGTCGGATTCGACTGGCTTTCGAGCAAGGGAACCTTTACCTTTTATAGAACATAATGCGAAGATACAGCGTAATTCAGTGCCTACGACTACAAAACCCTTTGGTAAATGAAGATACAAACCTACAGGGTTAGCCATTTAAGAAAGAGAGGGTTGGGGGGGAG
>NW_015176018.1:219413-220659 GCF_001447785.1 Gekko japonicus | reverse complement strand
ATTTATTTATTTATTCTTGGGATTTATATCCCGCCCTACCCATACGGCCCAGGGCGGCTAACAGCGGCCAAGCCGAAACAAAACATAAAATACATTAAAACTTCAATAAATACAAGCTAAAATGGTGCTCTACAGTACATGATAAGGTTCATTTAAAGTTCATTTTAAAATCCAAGATGGTCGATGACTCTCATTGGCGGTTCGATGGCTTGTTTAATTTTTTCCCTGGCTTGTGTGTTCAATAAAAATTTTCTGTCCATTGTCCAGAACTTTTCTGTGGCATCATGCTTATTTAGATGGAGTTCTCCTTCCAACCAGGCGTGGTCTGTGAGATATTTTGTCTGAATCTCCAATGAACCTATATTTGGGCTGAGAGGTTGGGATGTTAGGATGTAATCAATCCTTGTGGCTATGTTGTGATGAGGAGAGAAATATGTGTAGTCCTTTTCTCCTGGGTGTTTCATTCTCCAAGCGTCAACATTTGGCTAAAAGTGGGAGCAGTTTGGCTAAAAGTGGGAGCAGTTTTGAGTTGTTAGGTGGTCCTGTTGGTTTCTTAGAGTGTGGGTTCCAAGTCCTGTCTAGATCTGAGTTGATTATGAAGTTTAAGCCAGCTCCTATTATGAGCTCTCCCTCCTGGAATTGTGTCAAGCTTGCTAGTGCGGCATCGATAAAGGTCAGTTGTGTGTTGTTTGGGGTGTAAATAGATGCCAAGGTGATCATGGTTCCCTCTATTGTACCCTTCACAAAGATGCACTAGCCTAATGGGTCTCTAATGGCTGCTTTTAAGGTGAAATTGATGGTTTTGCTCAATAATATTGCCACTCCTCTTGACTTGGATGAGCCTTCGGCATGCAACTGAATATTAAAAAGATTTTGATGAAGTATTTCATCTTCACGCTCTCCCTCCTGGAATTGTGTCAAGGCAGTGCAAACTTTAGAAAGACATGGTGATCTAGCTTTTTGTTACTGTTACTAATGTTAGTGTTAAGTTTTAAGGGAGAAGGGCAGGGGTGGGGGGAAGGGATTTTAGGGGTAACTTGTTGCTATAACTGTGTTTAGGTACAGCGCTTGAACCTTTTGGTGTTATAAACTGTTTTTCAGTGCAGTCCTTACTTCCACCCATTTATTACCGGCAGCAGACAAGACCTCACAGCTGTCTTGCATATTTAGGATAAGTTCCACTTTTTTCTACTACACAGACAACATAGTTCACCTACAGGTACAACCCACTAGCATTGAAAGCCAA
>NW_015176018.1:176936-219377 GCF_001447785.1 Gekko japonicus | reverse complement strand
AAATTCAACACAAAGATGCCACACAAGCAGTTGCAGTTAGTAACACAAAACTCACTCACCTTGAGAACCAAACATGAGATTAAACTCGGTGAACATTAGAGGATTGAACAACCCTATCAAAAGACGGAGACTTACACAATACTTAAAGAAGAAAAAACCTGATGTGGTCTTCCTACAGGAAACCCATCTCAGATCGCTGAAGTTTTTTGAGTCACAGCTATTCTAAAACAACCAGAGATTAAATATTCTTAAATTTCTTAATAAGGAAACTGTTAACATCAGTTTATTATCACACCCTCTTCAGAGCAGAACAAGCTATTGTAGAGTAAATGAATACAATCTACAGCAAGCAAAGAAGAACCTTCAGCAATGTGTAAAAGTTGGGGGGGACAGGAACTCAGGCAGTGATCCTTTGTGGCATTTCCAATTTCTTTGTTTTATGCCATTTTCATGCCCTTGATATGCCATGTGCCATTTGAATGCACAAATAATGTGGGGAAATGGTATAGAAAAGAGCAAGAGTCTAGTAGCACCTTTGGGGCCCCAGTCACACTAGGGGAAAAGGTGCGGCTGAAGTGCGGCTTTTCTGAGCCGCATCAAAAGAGACGCGCGGTGACAGGATCAGACAGATCCCCCGAGCTGCCGCACAGTTGCTCCCCGGCACAATCAGATGCTGGGGGGGGGGGGCCCCAGATATTTTTCCCCCGAGCTGCCGTACAGTTGCTCCCCGGCACAATCAGATGCCGGGGGGGGGAGCCACAGATCGGTGACGGAGGCAGCCTGCTGTGCATGTGCACACCTGCACAGTTTGGCCGGGGGCCTCGCATGCTGCTGGAGATGGGCACGCTGGCGATCCCACGGCCGCCCCTGCTGCGAATTTTCAGGTAAGTAGTAGTGTTTTGTAGGGGTTTTTTTGATCCGCATCTTCGGCTGGAAGAGACGGATCAGGGACAGGTGCGCGCTGCTTCCCAGATGTTGCGGTGTGATCGCGCCCGCTTGCTGCACCCCCGATCCATCCCTCTTGCGGATCAAAGCCTCCCGTGTGACCGGGGCCAAAGACTAACAAAATATGTGCCTTTAAGGTGCTACTGGACTCTTGCTCTTTTCTACCACTACAGATAGACTAACGTGGCTACCCATCTTGGTTTAAATGGGAAAAACTCAGCATAGGGAAACCAACAACAGGGTTTGTTTGTTTGTTTTTAAATAGAGTTGTAGTTCAATTCACACACGGGAGTAGCAAAATCAGAATGAGGGTTTGTGAACCGAACCAGCAGTGATGAGCAATTTGATAGCATCCCTAATAGGTTAGTGGTCATTGAACCATTCCCTAAATGGCTGTCAACTGAAAGAAAACATTTTAATACATTAAATTAGCAACATTTCTTAAATAACATAGGGTAAAATACTGGTTAAGTGGTTGAATTATGAACTGGGGAGGCTCCAGTTTTACAACTGCCATGAATGAATTCGGTAGGTAGCCTGAGGAAAGCCTTTGTGTCCCGTACCCTCCCCCCACCCCCCTTTTATGTACCATGCAAATAACAGTCATACTGATTCCCCTTACAGGGTTTTCATTTTGTAGGAATCACAACAACCTAATGAAGGTAAAGTGTTCTGAAGATTCTAAACTCATCTAACCTAAATGCAAAATACTACACTACAAGCGAGATATCCATGTGCAGTCATGGAGGATGCTGCTCAAAAGGGGGAGAGGGATTTCTCTTTCCTCTTTATTTTCATGTAGCAGAAGGCAGAGAAGGCAAAGGTAGTTAGAGAACTTGCTGCTACCCCCCATCTCCAACCCAAATAACACTCACCCATATTTTGGGGAAGGGAGAAAAAGACTCCTTAACTACCCATCCCCCACTGCAGCACTGAAGTGAAACAGCTCCTTAGGATTTGCAGTCTTAAAGTGCTATTCCCCTACAGAGTTGTTAATGGGGAGGTGGTTGTGGGGAGTTAAGCCAGCAGTTTGCTTCTCACCTAAATAGGAACACACTAATAATAGCTCTACAGGGGAATTTCCTTTTTTAAGACTACCAAGTTTACTACCAGGGCTCTAGAAGCTTCCAAAAGCTCTGATCTTCATCTTTGCGAGCCTACAGAGCAATCTAATAATTGTGCTGCCATCTCAGGATGGGGAGAGGAAAGCAGCTGGCTTCTCAGTCCACGGCCAGCTACACTATCGTCGTTTCTCCAAGCTAAAGAGCCCTAAGCGCCTTAACCTTTCCTCATAGGGAAAGTGTTCTAACCCTTTTATCATTCGAGTTGCCCTTTTCTGCACTTTTTCCAAAGCTATAATATCCTTTTTAAGGTGTGGTGAGTAAGTCATGGAGGATAAGTCATGGAGGATGCTGCTCAAAAGGGGGGAGGTCCATCAGTGGCTATTAGCCACAAGGTATGGGGCAAGTGATGCTCTGTATTCTTGGTGTTTGGGGGGGAGGCAACAGTGGGAGGGCTTCTAGTGTCCTGGCCCCACTGGTGGACCTCCTGATGGCACCTGGTATTTTTGGCCACTGTGTGACAGAGTGTTGGACTAGATGGGCCATTGGCCTGATCCAACATTGGCTTCTCTTATGTTCTTATGTTCTTAACAAGTGGGAAAGTAATATTTTATCAGCAAACCTAGGCATTCCAAATGTATAGCCTACCTTCCTCTGTGGGTGGTTCCATTTGGCAGCTCTCGAAAGCTTGCTCATTTCGCTATTACTATCAATCATAAACCCATCAGTCAATCTGCACAATCCAGATGATTCTGTGCACTGAATCAAGGAAGCGGCATAGACTTTTAATTACAACACTGCCTGCACTGAATGACACAGTCATGAATGACAGCAGTTAAAATCCTGATCCGAAATGCATTTTTAATTTGAGATTAGTGAATGAAATAATGAATTGTACTGAAATTATACTATCAGTGCTTTTAGTGTTGGTATTCCTATATAGTCCTGATTATACACACACATACACAGAGAGAGATCCTGATACATAGAGAAAATCAATTTATTTACCTACAACAGGTATAAGCCTGCCTTTCTCCAAGACAACAGGGATCCAAGGCAGATAATGAATTAAAAACTATAGAAACCAGAGGATATTTAAAACTTCAAACTGTAAAAAATGCCAGCAGAAACTGTTGGCTGTCCCACTGGTGTTCATCCACATTGTAAGGAATAGCTAATTCCCACCTCCATGGTCAATAAGGGTTAATAAGCAGAACTAGCTTTCCTACAAAAAAGTAAGAGCAACACCTGTGGGCCTTTAGGTGTGTCTTATCTCTGTGCAAGGTCAGCTGAATTCAGAGGAGAAGTGAGGAATTGGATTCAGGTGAGAGATTTTCGTATTAGCAGAAATGTTGAGTGCTAATTATAGGAAAATTCTGATTGGTTGTAATTGTGCAGCGACGGGACTTTTAGCCCCTGTGACTATGTAAAATCATTAGGCAACAGGTACCACCACCACCTTTCACTTGGATCTTTGCCTGTCGGAATGCTAGCACAACAAATGTGTAGAGATGGTAGTTAAGGAATGGTATTTTTTAATGTCTAAGAGTTACGCATTACCAGACTAAAGAGGAGAACTTTAAAGTATTAGTCTGTAGTTTTTAATTTGTTTTTTGTGCAAACTGTATTCTGACTTAATTTTATGGGTTTTTTTAATTTAGTTTTAATAAACATTAGTTGTATTTTTACAGCTTGTGTTGCATGTGTCTAACAGCTGCTCATTACCCATGTGTCTAACAGCTGCTCATTAGCCTCAGAGAGGCATGTTTGTGTAAATTTTAGGGCCCTGTCATGCCTGTGGTTCAGGATTGAGAGGTCTCCCTGTGGGACTGGGCTGTCCTGGCCCTGGGACAGGTTGGGGCAAATTGTTACACACATACTGATAACGCACACTCAAACACCAGATGATCTCATGAAGGGGGTCTTCATATGTACTGAACAGCACTGGAGAGAGCATGGAACTCTTCGGCACTCCCCAGAGCAGATCCCATGTCATGGATTCCTCATCTCCTACCATCACCATCACCCACTGCATCTGACCAGTCAAAAAAGACTCAGACCACCTCAGACACTCAAACCATCTCTAACACTCTAGAAGTAGCAAGTGATTCATCATGTGAAGAGCTGCTGGTAAGTCCAGGAGGACTATCAGGGAGGCATTTCTCTCACCTAGCTGTAAAAAGAGCTCACCCACCAAGGCAGCACAAACCACCTCCATTCCACAGACCAGCCAAAAGCCAGACTGAGGTACACCAAGGCACCCGCATCATCCAGATATTACTGTAACGGCTCAGTCACCACTTGTTCAATAATCTTATTGCTTTGTTTTATGGCTCTATCTTGTCTTCTTCCCTAAAGTAAATAATATTCATAGTGGAAAAAAGCACAAATACTTTTAGCGTATTCCATCAGTTTCACAAAGTTCAACATGGTTCCCATAAGGGATTCTTTTACACCAAGTGTCAGATGTACACTAGTAGGAATAATTCATGCCCATAATTCAAAAGCTGGATTTTATGGTTTTATTCAGGCAAACCATTCTATTTTTTGCTTGTGATTAAATCAAACCCAGCTGGCATCTAAGCCCTTCCAGTTTCTTATGAATTATTTAAGAAGAAATCTTTAAAAACGAAAGCTTGAGAATTGCAACACCGTCTCTTTGTGACACATACTGGCCTCTGGTCCACGCGCAAGCCTCCATAAAAATATTCCTTTTTGTTTTGCTATGCTATTTCAAGTATATCTTATATGCTATTCCTTGATTTGGGAGGAAAAACAGGTAAACCACACTAGCCGTACACAAAACTGAACATCTCTATTGACTTATTTGCAAACTGCATGACGATCTTCAGGGAGGCTGCGAATCTCACCATGAATACATTCAGTAGCTGAACTCACCATGCCCAAAAAGTGTCAATCAAATACAAGTTGGTCGCCTGATCATTTTGGTTCATGCTGAACAGCCATGGGTGCCTGTCAAACTGGGTATTTTCAAATCTGCACAAGCGCAAAACTGCTAATGATACAAAGTGATCGGTTGCTGTTATTGTCACTAAGGACTACTTAGATAAACACCAAAAGGCAGGACTTTATTGAAAATAGCATTTATTTATGACAGATTTATATGATTTGTGAGTAATCTGATTGGCAATTTAAATGACTGCCTGCTGAGCAGATAAATTGGGGGGGGGGTAGAACTCAATCAGCTGTAGAAGAACAGGCACGTGTGAAAAGGCATTTGCACTGTACTGCACTGGTTAGGAAGGAATATGGTGAAGGAATACAGTGAAGCAACCTGTCGAACATTGATGAACAGATCAACAAACTAGCGAACCAACAGTTAAAAAAAATAGCCCCGTTCACAACCAGAGGACAGGATGTGAACCAAACATGTAAATGTCTGAGCAACCCCAATTATATTCTGCACAGAGGACAGACAACCTTGCATTGGGGTCAGTGTCTTTTCCCCCAAGGCTGTTTGTTGCCCTTCAGTCTACCCCAACCCAGATTGTATCCTCAGCTGCTGTACAGTTCTGAAATCTCAATGGGAAAGTGCAGAAGACAATGTTCTCTGGTGCATTCTGGTGCCTCCATGAGCACTTCTATTATACTTGAATCTGGGATGTAATCTGTGGCACTGGATGCATGGCCCGTAGTTTCAATGATCTGGTTGAGCTTCCACAATGGGAGTGAAATAATTGTCTTCAGGAACAAACTTGCACTTGCCTCTATGAAGGAAGATGTTTGAATCCAGACAACCGAATGGCATATTCAATTTAGTATCTCCCATCCTTACTTAACTAGTATAAAACTGGAAGCTTCCAAAAATATTGAAAAACAGAGTCTAATTGCAACCTCATCTGACTCAGAGAAAGTAAGTCAGTCTCCTGATACTAAATTCTGATATTTAATCGCAATTGTGGGCTCCATTCAAAGATCTAAGACTGTTCCCCATGAGGAAGACTATGACCTTACTAAGGGTTCACAAGACATGGAGGGCTATCTTGGACTACTTATTTAGAAACATTGTTTTCTCAGGGAGGGTACAGCTGAATACCCACATTATTTTGTGAGCTGTCCTATCTCTAAGGAGATGCAAAGTATATATCTATCTATATAGATATATCTATCTATAATGTGGGTTTTACCTATAAATATAGCATGAGCTTTAAAAAAAGATAAAAGGCTTTTGTCCAATTGTGTTTTATTCCCATTGTAAAAATATGCTTGATATGATTTCTATTCTAGTTTCTTAGTCTGGAATAGGAATAAACCACTGTCCAGCTGCTGTATTCCATCCATTTTTTCCCTGTGTTGCAGTTTCGCCTTCTCTCAGACTTGATTTGTGGCTCTTTTTCTTACATTAAAACTCAGTTACATGGCAGCAGGAAACAAAGCTGTTAACAGGGTTGCCAACTGACTGAAGAAAACAAGGTTCTATCCCTTTAATGGAGGCATAACTGGATGTTATATGAGGAAGTGTGCTTGCACACGAAAGCTTATGCCTTGAATTAAACTTTGTTGGTCTGAAAGGTGCCACTGGACTCAAACTTTGTTCTGCTGCTTCAGACCAACACACCCGCCCACCTGAATCTATATGGATGTTGTTTAACAGGTGATGTTATTGACCTCCATGCCAGGTGGAGATTTGCCTTGCTATAACTCTACCACTTGAGTCTGAGAAAAGCAGCTGCTGCAGAGCTCCTTGTTTCTTGGCTTGGGAAGAAGCTGCTAGATGGCTAGAAGCAGCTGAGGAAGATCTGAGATTGTTCCATAGAATCATAGAGTCGGAAGGGGCCATACAGACCATCTAGTCCAACCCCCTGCCCAATGCAGGACCAGCCTAAAGCATCTCTGACAAATATTCATCCAGACTCTTCTTGAAAGCTGTCAGTGAAGGGGAGCTCACCACCTCCCTAGGTAGCTGATTCCACCTTTGAACTACTCTGACTGTGAAAGAGTTTTTCCTAATATCCAGCTGATACCTTTCTGCATGTTATTTAAACCCGTTGTTTTGGGCCCTATCCTCTGCTGCCAACTGGAACAGCTCCTTTCCCTCCTCCAAATGACAGCCCTTCAAATATTTAAGGAGAGCAATCATGTCCCCCCCCCAAACTAAACATTCCCAAGGCCCTTAGCCTTTCCTCGTAGGACTCAGTCTCCAGACCCTTGATCATGCTTGTCACTCTCTTCTGCACGCCCTCGATTTTGCGCACATCCTTTCTGAATGAGGCCTCCAGAACTGCACACAGTACTCAAGGTGCAGCCTGACCAAGGCAGTATACAGAGGGGCTATGACCCCCTGCAATTTCAATACTATGGCCCTTTTAATACAACCCAAGACAGAATTTGCCTTTTTTGCCACTGCATCACTTCCTCCTCTGTCCACAGGTACTTAAGGCCTAATCATGGCCAAGGATCCCTGAACTCCACTAAGTGAAGTCTGATGTATTCTTCCTGCTTTTAAGAAGCCTCCCTCCAGCTTAAGCTGGGTATTTAATTTAGGAACTTAACTCCTTCCATCAAGTTAGGCTGGAAAAAAAAGTTCTTGAAGCTGGAGGAACTTCAGTGGCTCTGTTTGTAACAGAAATTATCTGTCTGAACCACAGATGTAGCAAAAATAACCACAGACATACAATGTGAGCATAGCACCAAGATCTGGAGATCAATTAACTGTATCTGTTGATGAAAAGACGGCTGGACTCCGCCCTGGGTTTTTTGGCTAGGGCTTTAGAGGCTGTGGCTGATGGGTTATAACAGAGCAAGCTGAAACTTAAACCAGCTAAGACGGAGGTCCTTTTTTTGAGTCATGAGGGGATGGATTCGGGAATCCGAATCCCAGATCTTGGTGGGGCACCACTGATGCCGCTGCCAACAGTGAGGAGTTTGGGAGTGATCCTGAATGCTTCCCTTTCTATGGAGGCCCAGGTCACTAATGTTGCCAGGTCAGCCTTTTATCATCTTCAGCTGGTCAGGCAACTGGTCCCTTACCTTTCCTCCCATAACTTGGCAATAGTGATCCATGCAATGGTCACTTCCAGGCTTGACTACTGCAACTTGTTCTATGTGGGCCTACCCTTAAGCCTGATCTGGAAGCTTCAGCTGGTACAAAATGTAGCTGCGCACCTGCTGACTAGGATGTTTGTGCGGGCGCACATTCAGCCAGAGCTGCACCTGCTGCATTGCTTGCCAGTTGAGTACTGAATCAGGTTTAAGGTTATGGTGCTAACCTTTAAGGTCCTATGCAGCCAGGGACCAGCATACCTCCAGGACTGCCTCTCCCAATAAGTGCCCCGAAGAACCTTGCGCTCTCTAGATCAGCACTGTTTGGTAGCCCCCAGCCTGAAAAACATCCATCTTGTTTTGACCAGGGCCAGGGCCTTCTCAGCCCTGGCCAAGGCCTGGTGGAACATGCTCCTGACTGAGATCAGGGACCTGTGAGAATTACTGCAATTCCGCAGGGCCTGTAAAACGGAGCTGTTCCACCAGGCCTTTGGTTGAGGCGGCGGACATCAAACGACATCGGCCTTTCCTGCCTCAGGCTTCATGCGCTCCATAGCACGATTTAGACCATCTGCAATAGGAGCAGCGCACGTTTTCCACCACCCGGCCTGGCATAAGCATAGCATACTGGAATGGAAAATAATTATTGCGTTGCTAATAGATATTTAAATGATTAATTTAAATTTTAACCTGCTTGTTGTAATGGCTTTATGAATTAATGTATTGTTCTGTGAGTTGATGTGAGCCACCCTGAGCCTGCTTGCAGGATTTAAAAAATTCCAAAATAAATAAATAAATCATGGGTGTGTCCAAGGAGTGAGCACATGTCAGATCTTGGAAAGGTGGACTCTTCTGCTAGTATATGGGAGCAATATTTGTGGAGCTTGAGGAGTTAATGGGGAGGTCTTTAGAAATGCAGAGTGAAACTTGGGATAATTTATTTTGATATTACCACCTTGCTTTTCTCCCCAATGGGACTCAAAGTGACTTATGACACTGTTCTCCCATCCTCCATTTTATCCTCACAACAGCACCCCTGTGAGGTAGATTGGGCTGAGAGAGAATGACTGACCCAAACTCACTTTGCAAAGGGAAGGTCTGAAGCAGAGTCTCCACGCTCCTAGTCCAGCACTCTAACCACTACACAAAATCTACATAGCGAGGCCAAGGAGTGGCGAGATGGACATTTTCACAGTCACACGCCACTAATTTTTGGAAGACGTAACTCTGAGGAAGAACTAAGTAGAATAGATAAGCAGTGTTATTATTTTTTTTAAACCCACAATTTTTGCAAGTTTAAGCTTCTTTATTCATGCAGGGAGATTTGTGAATTCCCCATTTTACAACCAAATTGGCCGCGAAGATCTTTCTTGAAGCAACGCAGCCGTGCTGTTTCTGAATTAAATACCACAATGAGACAGAATGTTCCCACCGCTGCTCAGAGGAGTGCTGTTATTAGTGCCACAGATTCAGAAACCTCAGCACTCATTACATCTCAATAAAATGTCTTCAGCTCAGGAAATATCTTATTATTTAAAGAACGGGGTAAACAAATTGGTTTCCAGAAGCGCTGGGCAAATGTAAAAGGTGGAGCATTGTGTGTCTTTATTTTTTATCACGAGGTCTGAGTGCTTAAAGGAGTTCAACTCATTCAGAGAGGCAGCCCTCGCTCAGCAAGGTAGTGAATACCGAAACAAGATCAAAGCTCTTATGAAAATTTTCTCCCCATTACAGGTGGTTAAGCAAAGTTTTTCTGAGACTTTTTCCTCATTTTTTTTTTGGGGGGGGGGCGGACAAGAGGGAGGCCTGTGCCACCCCAATCCTTTCCCCATCAGTCTCCAGGCCTAACATTCAGAAAATTAAGGACAGTGATTCCCCTGCCCCCCCCCCAAAAAAAACCCACTTGTCAGGTTGCCAGTGGCGGAGGTGTTTATCACCATGCATTTGCTGTACTGTGCCTTTAATAGTATCAGTTGGATATTTTTATTTGAGTTAGGGTTTCACTGGCTGAGATTAAGCTGATATTTCTCCAAGCACAGTTGGCATTTTAATCTTGGACACTGGGGTTGGGTTTGATTCTTCTGTCAAACATATGCCTGGCAGCTTTACTTAAAAACTGCCAAAAGGTTGTGCTAGAGGTGGACAGAGCTGGCCAGATTGCTCAGTTGTCGTTTGGAGGCAGAAAAGAAGATGATCTGATCTGACAGAAAAAGGCAGAGGACCTGCAGGAATGTTAAGACGTTTTCCCTCTCCACCATTCTAGCATTCTGAACATTTCAAGATTCTTACAGACAATTAGGGTTGCCAGCAATGCCTCACGGCTGGTGAAAGGACTGTGAACGGGGGGGGGGGGGGGGGGGCCCAGCAGCAGTTGCAGTGACACATCACGTTCAGTAAAAAAGTGACACAGGTAGTTCTAGGAACTGCTGGAAACTATGGTTTTACCACAGAGTTCCAGCTGTTCCTAGAACTACCCCATGTCACTTCTTTTTTACCAGTTGTGACGTGATGACAGACAGCATTGAAGGGTTTTTTAAAAAAATCCTCCCACCACAGGCAATGCGAGGGGGGGGGGCAAGGAATGCCCTAGAACAAAAGGGCATTTGGCGGCCCTACAGGTAAAACTGGTCAAATCATTTTTTATCATTATTCTCCCACTCAAGAGTAAACATTCAAGGCTGATTCAAAGCAAAAAATTTAAAATTACAGTGCTACAACAACATGAATTATGAACACTGCTGCCGGGCAGAATTAAACTCCATGGTTTTAACTGATCCCAGCAATATAATTGAAATCGTTTTGAAATCCAAAGTTAGCACCATATTCCATTCAGAAATGCAGCTAAAGGGACTCTGAACACTAAGAACTCAAGGAAGGCAGAAGAGGACATGGTCTGCAGGCACAGGATGAGGCAGGCCTGTTGAAGCAGAACGCATCCAAGCTGGGTCAGTGCCCAAAGAACTGAGAATCAAGCAAAAAATATATTGCCTTGGAAAAACATATATGCAGCCTTGAGCTCCCTGGAGGAAATTAGTAAATTATACTGATCTTTTACATCTAAAAGATACGAATAATAATCTCTCAAGTTTATCCAAACAGACAGGGTTATTCCTCTTGTGTTTGTAGGGGGGAAATGTAATTAATGCCTTCCGAAATATCTATCAGTCTAGCAGGTTTTTTATCCTACCTTATGCCCAAAGGAGCTTAGGGCAGCACATGCAGCCTTCCCTTCCTTCATTTTATTCTCACATTAACCCTGAGAAGTAGGATGAGCTAGAAGACAGTGACTGGCTTCACAGCTGAATGGTAAAGCTACCAGGTTGCCCACTGTGGTGAGCAACCTCCAGTCCCTTCCCTCCACCCTCATTAAATGGAGCAGTGGCAACCAGAATGTGGGTATGAGGGAAATGACATCACGGTGCTGCGTAATGCTCTAGGAATTCCTTAGAGCATTGAGCAACACTATTTTCCAAAGTCTCCATCCCCCAAATGCAAGACTCCCCAAATCGCCCCCAACTGACAATCCTGCCAAGTGGTGACTTGAACCCAAATCTCCCCCTTCTATTCCATTCTAAGCACAACCTCACACAAATCCTCAAAAACGCACTTCCTTCCACACATGCTGTTATCTAAAATACAACATGTGAAGCGGCCTTCCCCTCCAGTCTCTATGCTTTCTGCCCTCTTCCTTCTCATCCCCCAAACTGCCCTCTTCCTTCTCATCCCCCGAAATGCTGTTTTTTTGTGTGTTTTTGGTGTGACTTTGCCACTGCTGTGTGGTTTTTTTCCCCCAGATTTTTCTTTTAATTTGAACCTCCATGTGGATCTCCTGCTTGACTCGTGTCCAGTCATCCGCACGTAACAGATGGACCAAGGAGCTGATTCAGTGTAAGACAACTTCATGTGCCTATGTGCAGCAGGCACCAAATGCGTTGACCTGCTCCATGAACAAGCCCAGCACATGCGAGAGGCCAGTCACAAAGCAGCGTCTGGGCTGCTTAAACCCTCAGTGCCAAAGTCATGCCAGTTTCATACTCCGTAGAGCCTCTATAAATGCTAAGTAACTATGCAAATAATAGAAACTTTCTCTGCATTGTACAATGCTGTTATTGGAGAGGCAGGAATTTAATTCTGCATTACATCCTCCTACATTAGAAAAGCATAATGTGATGCAATTATATCTGTTGCTGGTACACAGAGATTTTGCACCAATGAAAACAAGTTAATTTTTCCAACTAGAAAACATAATGGCAATAACGAGTTTCTAAAAGTTAACTTCTTTCTAAAAGGCAATTCCTTTGAACTGAAGCCAGAAAATACACTGCTCAAAATTGTTTGGTTTTTGTACAAACCAAAGACTGACAGAAAATAGCAAAAAAAAAAAGGAAAAAGGAAAAAGGAAAAGAAAGCCAGTAAAAGCATTAATGGGTTTCTTTCTATGAGCTGTCTCAGAGCACAATAAAAATAATGGACTAAAAGAAGCTTTTCCATATCTCACAGGGTGTTTTGTGTGAAAGAGTAACCTCTAAAGGTTACAATACCCTCTTAGCTTTGTTCCTTTTGCAGCTTCTGAAACAGCCAAACATCTAAAAAGCTAAAGACAAGGAAATCCTGCTATTCTATATCAAGCTGTTAATTAAGGAAAAAGGGAAGTATTTTCAAGCTAATTGCATTTCTTTAAGCAGGTAAACACACACTGTGACTGAAAATTCACTGGTGAAATGAAACGGTTTTAAAGATATTAAAGTACTAGTGATTAAGGCCCATTGCGGAAAGGAATGCAACAAGCTCTAGGGAGAGGGTCTGGGAGAGTGCTCCCGCCTGCAACCGTGGCCCACATCTGCCCCGCAGTTAGCTATCTAAAAGGCGGGGGGTGAAGAGAGGCCAGCAACAGGTGGCGCAGGAGAGCACTTGTGGGAGTGGACGGGGGCCGCGTGAGTGGCTCAGCCAGGAGGGAAGAGGCGGCGGCCTCCTCCTCCTCAGGGCTCTCCATGAGGGAGACCAAGGAGCGAAAGAGTGCTGCTGCTGTCTTTGGCTCCCTCACAGAGGACGACGCAGGGCCATTGGCTGCCCTCCACCGGGGCTTCCGCTCCGCCTGGGCCAGCATCCCCCAGGCCAGGCAGCGACCTCCGTGGAGCGTCAGCGAGCATCTGGCCCCTCCATCAACTCCCAGGACACTGAGGCCGAGAGGCTGCACAGCGCGTCTGTGGGTGGAAGGGAATGTAGCCAGTGGCCAGGGACCCATTTTTAGTGGCACTTCACAGAGCCTATTGATTTTGCCGTGCATCGAATCTTGCCACCCCAAATGACAAATATATATATGGAGAGATTTCATGACCAGTGTTTTCTCCCAACTTTCAATGGGTTTTTTTTCCAAGAGCCCAGCCAATGAGCTAAACGACACATTTCCAAAAGAGTCATGTCAAATGATTGCCTCATGTTCAGATATTGACGTGGGATGATTCTATTCAAGACCATAAAAAAGAACTTACAGCAACTCTATTAGCAATAGCTCGCCTGGCCATTGCTGCAAACTGGAAATCTCCAGCAGCACCATCAGTGACAGACTGGCAGGACAAGCTTTGGGAACACCTTGTCATGGCAAAAATTGCTGATTCGCTCAGGTGTGCACAATCAGATACCCCACACCACTCCACATTTGTGTCAACTTGGTTCCCTGTAGTCTCCTACTTACAGATTCTAGATATTCTCCCCCCTAACCCTCTTTATCTGAAGTGGTTAACCTTGTAGGTTTCAACTTTTTCCATTTAGATGACATTCTTGTAGATGGATGCACTGTATTACGCTGTATTGTACATTAATTTAAAATTAATAAAGACGATTTTAAAAAAAGATATTGACGTGGGTCCACAAACACTGGTTTAGCTTGCAAGTCAATCATAGTGTGTGGTCACCACTGACCATTTCCCCCAAGTCTTCCCCTGGTGAGTGAACTATTTCTGCCGCTTCCAAACCACAGCACAACCAAACCACAGCACAATATGGTAATGCTCACCCCCCCAGAGTCAGGAGAAAGGAGTTTCTCATGTCGTATCAAGCAGGAGCCTGTGCTAGAGGCATCAGGCCCTTGACCCCAGTAAGCTAGCAAGTGGGTTTGTGGAAGCATTGTGCCAACATTCTGGTCCTGGGGAGGAATGTGTAAGAACAATTTTCTAAATCAGTGATGCCCAAACTGGGTGCTTTGGGATTCCTTGAACAGCCTGTGCTAAACTCTCATGTGTCGGTGAAACCATTAAAATATCACAATTGCCCAGAACGTACTGGGTACTAAAGAGGACACAAGTTACTATTAGATGGGCTAGTCCATATTTGTTTGCCTCAGACTCATCCTGTGAGTTTGCTGGTGAGGCAATATCTGAACAGTACGCTTTCCATCTCTTAGCCACTACACTGCACCACCTATGAAAAAAGTGTAATATTAAAATTTTATTGGTCAGATCCAGAGCATTTCCATGAGTGCCTCATACCTGCAGGATGACAGCACGACTCAGAGTTAGTCCCCATGTTAACATCTGAGTCCTTCCTATACATTTGTTTGCTATGAGATGAATGGTGAGTTAGGACTCATGACAAAGTGGTTTCTGTAGTGGTAAAGGTAAAGGTAAAGGTTCCCTTGCTCGAAAGGTAGTCGAATCCGACTCTAGGGTTGCGGTGCTCATCTCCGTTTCAAAGCCGAAGAGCCAGCGCTGTCCGAAGACGTTTCCGTGGTCATGTGGCCAGCATGACTAAACACCAAGGCGCACGGAACGCTGTTACCTTCCCACCGAAGCGGTACCTATTTATCTACTTGCAATTTCTTGCTTTCAAACTGCTAGGTTGGCAGGAGCCGGAACTAGAGACAGGAGCTCACCCCGTCTTGCGGCACCTGGGTCTTGAACTGCTGAACTACTCACCTTCCACAGCCTGCAGTTCAGTGTCTTAACCACTTGAGCCACCGCAGCTCCATCTGTAGTGGTACCGCATGTGAAATCCATACATCTTTGTTCTGGCTCACATTAAAGACTCAGTTGTTTACGAAGGCTTTTGGACCATCTTGAAACTGTTGCTTAGTGGTCTGATTTAGCCTTTTACCTTCCTCTATGAGTTCACAATCTGTTGCAATTGTAAATGTAATTGACTGCTGTGGTTACAACTGGTTTTAATTTGCTTAAAGGTAAAGGTTCCCTTGCTCGAAAGCCAGTCGAATCCGACTCTAGGGGTGCGGTGCTGATCTCCATTTCAAAGCCGAAGAGCCAGCGCTGTCCGAAGACGTTTCCGTGGTCATGTGGCCGGCATGACTAAACACCAAGGCGCATGGAACGCTGTTAATTTGCTTACTGTTGCTTAATCCATTTAGGGTTTTAATTATATGGCGGCTGCCTTGGTAATTTATTTTAATGGGGGGGAAAACAAAATAAAATATTTCAGTGAATAAAATAAAACAGTTTGAAGGATTCACATACAGCTGGTGACTCACCAAACAGAACAAACACAACCCACCTGTCATACATTGTGATCTACCAAGTGCTTGACAACTTGGTGGCTTTTGCAGCCTCAGGCAGCAAAAGCAGGTTGATCAAGACTCTGGTGGCCTGCTATAGATGGCTGCGTTTAGTCTGATCACAAGCCAGTCAGGCCTGCAGTAACTACTTCCCATGCGCCCCAGTGTCACTTTAGAGACTAACAAAATTCATTCCTGCACAAGGTTCTGTAAGTCAGAGCGTACCTCATTACATATATGAGCTGTATATCCAGAAGGCTGATGAATTTATTTAAAAGGCTGCAAACAACAGAAAGGTGTTATTTGCAGACTTCATTGTAAATTCATCATCCTTGTGGACATAGTCCATGCATATGCAGAAATGAGCACTGATCCGCAATAACCTTTGTCAGTCTCTAAAGTGCCACAGGACTCCTGTCATTTTGTTTCGGCAGACTACAGTTGCTCATCTGGAATATTCCCCATAGGAGAATATATACGGAATGCTTTTATATAAGGACTATATAAATATACATATAGTTATTGTTGTTGTTACCCATTCAGTCATGTTCAACTCTTGGCGATTCTATGGGCCAGCTCTCTACACTTTTTCCAGTCTTGTACTGTTTCTTTGAGTCATTCCATGCTCAGGCTGGTGTTGACTTTTATGGTGTCTACCCACCGTGTTCTTTGGCAGCCCAGTTTCCTTTTGCTGCTAATCAATCTAAGCATAATTGCTTTTTCTAGTGAGTTCTTCCACATGACATGACTGAAATAAGTCAGTCACAGTTTTGTGATTTTTCCTTCCAATGGCATGTCTGGTCTTATGCGCTCCAATACTTGCTTGTTTGTCACCTTTGCTGTCCAAGGAATGCTCAGGAGCCTTTTCCAGCACCACAGCTCAAATGAGTTGATTTTCCTCCTGTCTTGCTTCTTCATGGTCCAACTTTCGCAGCCACAGGTTGCTATGTATATAATGAAACTTCTGAATATAGATTACTCAGGGGCGACAAATGGTGAGGGCTATTGGTCTGCCACGTTTGTGAGTTTCTCAGAGGTATCAGTATGCCCCCTGTAGTAACTGGTAACCACTTACTAATTAATTTACCTTTATCTTTACTATCTAATCAATATATATTGATATACAGATTAAAATATATTCAAGGTAAATACTGGAACATTATTACAGGAGCTGTTGGAGGGAGCAGAAGGAAGTATGTGTGAAGTATGAAAATGAGATAAAGTCAAAAGGCTGAAATTCCTGAGAGATTACACATGATGTGATAATGAATGGCCTAAAATCCCTGGAAGATCATGAGTGGGGTGAGAATAAACAGCAAGAAGATAACAGAAAGAATGTACCAGTTAATAAGAAAGATGGAAGACTATGGCCAAGTGGCTAAAAGCAGAATTGTTTATCAAGTTATGATGGAAGACCAAGCAGACTAGAAGGTTAAAAGCAGAGTAGAGCTTAAAGGGGTCAGGGGCCAATATGAGATGGTAAGCAAAGTTCAGCTGGTCAATTCTTGCTGGGGGTGGTGGTGGGAGGAGTTGTGGAATATGAAGCAAGTTAGAGGATTCTAGCTGACATAATTCATGCACCAACTACTTCCCATGTCTCCTGCTTCAGCTGGAAATCCAGTGTCTCTTGACCTTTTTTCTCTACCCCGTATGGAATTTTCTTGTCCATCGCAAGATTTTCTTCAAACCGACTTCCATCAAATTAAAAGACTTTCTTCAGATCATCTTTCTTCAGAGACTACAAAGCAGCAGACTACCTTATTCTTTCAACTCATGCAGAGCATGATGGTTTGGGTGTGTATATTTATGTATGGATGCATGTCCTTCTCTTATTATGACATGTCATTTATCATTCGATAATAAACATTACATGCATGGTGAAGTAAACTAAAAACAGTGTCGTCCTCTCAATTATTTCTTACCTAAAAGATACTTTTAGGTAAGAAATAATTGAGCCAGTTTGGTGTAGTGGTTAAGTGTGCGGACTCTAATCTGGGAGAACCGGGTTTGATTCCCCACTCCTCCACTTGCACCTGCTGATGTGACCTTGGGTCAGTCACAAGCTCTGGCACAGCTGTCCTTGAAAAAGAGCAGTTTGTGTCAGAATTCTCTCAGCCCCACCCACCTCACAGGGTGTCTGTTGTGGGGAGGGGAAGGGAAGGGAGTTTGTAAGCCACTCTGAGACTCCAAGTGAAGGGCGGGATATAAATCCAATCTCCTCTTCTTCTTCTTTTAAAAATATGACATTCTAAAACTGGATGCTGGAGGGTTCTTTTTTGTGTTTTCCACATAACGGGAGACACTGGAATGAAAGCATGCTTCAGCTCAGAAGTACATGCTCTGCATGCAGAAGATCCCATGTACAATCCCTGGCATTGCTAGTTAAAGGGTGTCAGACAGCAGGCAAGATATTCCGCAGACAAAAACCCTGGAGAGATACTGCCAACCTGAGTAAATACTGACTTCAATGGACCAATGCTCAGATCCAGTGCAAGGCTTCATAGGTTCAATCTCCTCAAACTTTTAGGAATGTGCATCGGGTTTACAAGCACAATGGAAATTCTGAGACCTGACTTTGCCCCCAGCCTTCATATGCTGGAAAGCCTCTCCACAAAAATTGGGGCACCATTTAAAATGGTCTTCAGTTTAGCACAAGAAGCAGCACTTGGGAAGAGCAAGGACCAGAGCATCCATAGAAGGATGTGGGTCCACATGTGGGATCTGCTGGATCATGCCCAGAGGATTCTGCTTTATGAGATTGCTCATGTAGACCCCTTTTACTCCTGGATTCTGTAATCCACTAATGCTCTTAAACTCAGTTCAAAACTATAGAACAGTACAAAAAACAGGAAGACAGGGATCTGAATAATGAAAAGGCGAACACAACGTTTCCAAAGTCCTAAAGCATATTTACAATCCTATGACAAATAGGCAATCACTGGATAATTCTTGAACAAACAGCTACTGAAACACACCAGCTTTCAGGAGAACTATTAAAGGGGGGGAGGGAGTCTCCTGTGGCTAAAAGATAACCGTTTCAAACCAGGTGCATGTCACCTGTACCCTCTCTCACTATTAAAGGATTCATGTTGATTTCCAACGCATCTGTCCAACTGGAGCCAGTGGAGGGTTCTTTGGTTTCCATGCCAGTGAAATTAGTGGAAAGTGTGCAAGAGCTCATAAAATCGCAGTAGAACAAAATCTGTTCTACGAACATGTAAATCTGCTATACCACATGACCTCTAAGTTAACACAGTGTCGTCTGTTCCAACTGGATGTTGGATCTCCAGAAGAAATCATTCTCCCTCTTCCCATGTCAGCCTTACCCATTGTTTAGCACTACATCTGCTCTGATTCCTTTTAATCAGGGGTTGCAAACCTCTTTCTAATGTTGCTTAGATATCCTGGTTAAGACGGGAGCCCTTGGTTAGGGCTGCCCATTATTAGCACTGGTACAGTTGTCAGCCTTCCAAGGGCTGGCAAGTGAACCAATTTTACCCTGAAGGGAGGAGGAAACATGCAAGCGTCCAGTTCTTTTCCATTCAGCAGCATGATGCCTGAATGGGGCCACAGGCAAGGTAGGGGAAATATTTCAATAAATTCAAAAGACCTATAATTTATTGCTATTTATTCAAAACATTTTTCGCTGCCTTTCACCCAATAAAACATTTCCAAAACCATTTACAGTAAAAAAAGAAGTAAAATACAATAAAAAATCCCACCTAAAAACAAACGAGATGGCAACAGGGAAACAGCTCTGGGAAGAACAGTTCACTATTGGGGTGCCACAACAAAAAAGGCTTTATCCAGAAGGTGCCTGCATGCCCTATGAAGCCTTGGCACGCAAAGGGAGTGCCACCCAAGATATTAACGGTTGGTCGAGTTCCTAAAAAGCAATAACTGCATGAGGTTAGAGTCCAAAAATTAGCAAGCAGAGCACTCCACTGGGGTGCAGATACATCCCCTGGCTCCACCAGAAAGCTACTCTTGAGGGTTGTGGGGCCTTCAGCAGCAATATGGGATGCTGTACCAGGAGAAGCAACATGAATGGAAAATCTACAGAAATGAGAAATTCCCTCCCTGATCAGGCGGAAGCATCTTCCAGATGCTGAAGAACACCTTTGGTTCCAACTCACAGACATTTAAGCACACCCTCTGTGATCCCATTACCACATCTGAGGTGAGTGTGAGTAGGATATCTGTCTCTCCCTTTGGCAGTCATTTATGGGAGTTGTAGACTGTGAAATTCTTCAGTTTTACAACATTCACAGTCAGCAATGATGGTTTTGTAAATTATTTTCATAATTACATCAGTATACAGTCATTTGTGCTTAATAGGTTTGGTCTAGGTCACCATGAATTCTCTCCATTATTAGTAGGGATGTCATATTCCATTTCTGTAGAAGTGGGATTGATAGTCAACATTTGTTAAATGTTCCATGAAAAAAAACAAGCTATTACTCAGGGTTGGGGGGGGGGTTGTCTTACAATACCTCAAATTGATGAATGATCTGATTAGTTCTTGAGAGCTTGTATTAAATTTAGCTGGAAACTGAAGGGAGGACAAAGAAAACTTGAGAGTAGCCTTTAAGTTAGTGATACCGCCTGTTAAATTGTTTGTTTACAATCATACTTCTATACAAGGTCTGCAGTTCCCTTAACATAATTCTTTTCTCACAGAATTTGGCACAAAATAAAGGATATTTCTGTCAGTCTTCAACTGGCACAGAATCTGTCCATATTTATACTGAAGCCATTTATTTAATTAAAGACCCACAACTCATGGTTTTAAAATACCCAGGCAAGAGGTCTGTTTGGGGGACCAAGTTATTATTTTTTAAAGTCATGTTGCAAGATTATGACCTGATGAGTTTTTAGAAAATCTACAGTTGAGACAGGTGACCATGGAAAGGTGAATGTAGAGGCAGGCCCTGAAAGCAAAGGAGCTTCATAGAACAGGTCTAAGCCAACAGGAAAAAAACATGTAAATCTCCTCAACTAGAGTTGCCTGCTCTGGGTTGAGAAATTCCTAGAGATTTGGGGGTGGGGCCTGGGGAAGTTAGAATTTGGGGATGGGAGGAAGGTCAGCAGGTACATAATGCTATAAAGTTCACCCTTGTCAGCTAAGCTGCCATGAGTGTGGAGAGGCTTTCTAATTGCTTTGCATTCCTTCCCATGCGCTTAATTGCTTCAAAGCTGCAACACTTATCTGTAAAGTGTTACTGGAGGAGATTGTGGTGTCTATCTTCCGTGGGAGCTTCTTCGTTCCCAGCTTCGCAACCGTTAGAGAGTCTTGCAATCTCCCGCGCGCGGGAGTCCACCTAATTGGGTATTGCTGGGGGGGGTGCATACGAATGCCCTATATCCTATTATGCGCACAGGTAACCGCCATTCCTAACAGTGTTCATGTTATTGCATCTATGGCTTTTCAATAAAAGTAAAACCTTCCTGGAAGCGTGTACTTCATTGTTTTGCTGTGGGTCCTGACAACCCTTCAGAGCTGCCATTTCTACCACTGGAACTCATCACTGTAGTCTGGAGATCGGTTGTAATTTCGGGAGATCTCCATGCCCCACCTGAAAACTGGCAACCCTGATTGGACATGCTTTTTTATTACACAATAAAATGAATTTAGAATTACATTCCACTTAATTATTGTGAATTAATTTTTTAAAAAAACAATCATGCTGTTCTGAGATTCCGCTAGTCATGGCAGAGCTAATGTTTGTTAAAGTTCAGGATTTATTTCTCTAAAATCTGCATTAGGAAATTTTGTTGGGAAAACATTCATTTTTCTAAACCCCAAGCTCCTTTTCCCTAAATCAGTAACAAGGCAAATCAATGATTGCTGGGGGTCTGGTGCAGATATATAGAGAGTAACTATCCAGATCTAACTTTGATATCTCAGATGTTTCTTCCCCCCCCTTTAATATATTTTTTATTTTCTACATAAATCCTACGAAACTCCTCTGTAAGGGGTCACACATTTTAATTGCCTGCTTCCTTGGAGGCTCACTCCTAGCGGGTTGGATTTCCACATTTCAGCTCTACCAGTGTGAGGAAGACAAGTGACATAGAGTGCGCTCAACTAAATACATTTCATTAATTTATTCTGAGGCACCGACTTGTGGCAGTAATGAAACTTGGTATGAAATTGGAAATGCTTGGTTAATAATAACAAATGTAATTTTTCTTTTCCAGTTTATTGTGCTTGTTGAAAATAGAATTACCTTTGCTGCTCAACCAACAGAAAAGGAGGGGGGAGAAAAACTTTTGAAAGCATTAATAGCTTTACAGAAAGAAAATGCATCCCTTTATCAATGCATTTCTTCATTAGAAAAGTGCTGAAGAAAGTTGATGTTTGTGAAAGGGGATTAATTGAGTAAAGATTCATTCATTAAACAGTTTACTTTCTTTATTGCTAACGAGTATTTTGGTAATTTTCTTTTGAAGGCTTATAATCTTTTAATAGCTATTTATTCAGGACAATGATCAAACAATTATTCTTTTGTGGGTGGAAAACAGTTTAATCAAACCAGAATATTTACTGGTTGCTGTGAATTCAGTGAGGTTTTATCTGTAAAGTGTAGAGCTAATGGGATTGAAGTGTGTTCAAGCAACCATTTCTTCTTCCTTCCATTGTTCATAGTCATGGTATGTCTGGCTCTCCGCACAAACTCAAAGGATTTCCCAAGATTCTATACAACCTTACAAGGGGTTCTGGGCCATCCCTTCAGTTCATCCTATGTCAGGGTCAGATCACACCGTGATGAAGGTAAAGGTTGTGATGGCCTCCTCCCTCTACAAGGATATGGGACCAATTCCAATGGTCCATTCCCAGAGATTTATGGATCCAACTGATTCCCACAATGCTGTAGTGAATTTTGGGACACTGGATGGTAATTTCTATGAAGGTCTTTATCTCAGCACGGACCTTTGGTTTGCAGGGGGCTTAATGACTGGGCTGTTCCTCAGCACTCTCTCCCCCCTCTAATGAGACCCAAACTCCTTGTTTTACCACAGAATTAGGGACCATGAAGAACATGGGAAAACAGGTGAAGTATTATAGGCTGAAATCCTGTGCTACTGAGGCAGAACATTCTATAGAGCCCATTTGCAGGCCTATTAGGAGGCATTGATAGCAGTGAAGAAAGGATTTACAATTGAAACTCATCCAGCAAAACTATTGAAGGTAGTCCGATAGTCTGGGTTCTGTTGTCATCTCCCTTGCTGGCTCTGATTTTGAAATTACTTGTGACAATTTAAAAAAAAATTTTGTTGACACAATTTCTTTCATCTACCCCAGATCTCTGATTTTGAAATTACTTGTGACAATTTTACTATTTTTTTTGGTTGACACGATTTCTTTCATCTACCCCAGAGAAACCAGTTTCAAAGTAGATCCTATTTTAGAAGTATCGGTGGTATTTGCTTGCCTGAGTTCTATGGACAGTTACACAGGTCAGCCGCCCTAACGGATGTCACCAGGATGCTGAAAGTTGTGCAGGACAATTCCTGTAAGCTAGATCCCTGACTTTCATCGCTAGTTAAATCTTGCCAGGAAAAGGTAAGATCCCTTGGCAGAGATGCTTCTTCTTAAGAAACATTCTTGGTTAAGGATAGATATGGGGTAATTATTGGACTAGGATACAATTTTCCTTTTGGGGGAAGTAAGGTGAAAAAGTGGATACAATTTTAGGCCTATTAGAATGAAACATGTGCCCCTGACCTATGTCAGTCGTTCTCAGGGCTTGGATACAAAACAAAATCACCTTTAGGATCTCTGATGCATGATCTCCATCTACAAATGAACGAGTACAAATTCTTTCCTGGGTTTACTGCTTTTTCCCGGAAGGTCTCTGCAGGTCCATACAGAGGGAGAGCAAGGGATAGGTGGCCTTGCCTGTTTATTATCTACTGTACTAAATATCATGTCATGCAACTTTGGGCCATAATCAATACTTTCATTGCTATTTTTATTAAACTTAATTACTGTTTCTTTATAATATTTCCTGTCTATATTCCTCCAAAGATTTTGTTGACTGCTCAAAACTGGGAATGCTTAGATGTCATCTACAATGAAATTACATTGCTGTCCATTCCTGTAATTATGACAGGCAACTTTAACGCAAAGATAGGCACTGACGAAAGTTCTCTTTTTGGTAGAATTTTAGGACCTCACTTTGGAGAGTTTCTTAGTCAGGCCTGGTATGACAGGAGGTCAAAATCATGTGATCAAGGAGGTCAAACTGGGTTGGATCTGCAATTTGGATAAATACAGTAGAAAAGAGCAAAGAGTCCAGTGGCAATGTATGAGCTTTCGTGAGTCACTGCTCATTTCTTCAGATTAACATGGCTACCCATCTGGATAAATACAGTTACAGAGAAAATCAACATTCCACTCTCCTAGTTTCTGAGAGGACTAATGAATATTCCCTATTGTGTTTCCAATGTTGCCTCGTGGGCAGAATTTGGACAGAAGTCATTAGAGGCTAGAGCATGGCTCCTTGCTTTTAAGCTGAGGATAAAAAAATTGTTTTCTGAAGATGACCTACTTGCTCTTCTGGGAAAACACTCTTTTAAACCTACGTGGCTGAAAATGGTGGTCAATAAACTATTATTAATTGGTATGACCCCCCCCCCCCACAGGAGTGCTCCTGGATGCCTCCCTTTCTATGGAGGCCCAGGTCACTGCCACTGCCAGGTCGGCCTTCTTCCATCTCAGGCAGATCAGGCAGTTGGCCCCATATCTCACCTCCCAAGACTTAGCTACAGTGATCCACGCAATGGACACTTCCAGACTGGATTATTTTAACTCTCTCTACGTGGGGCTACCCTGGACTCTGCTCCAGAAGTTGCAGCTAGTGCAGAATGCAGCAGCACGGGTGTTGATGCCCGGGGCTGCGCAACCTGCACTGGCTGCCTATTGAATTCCGGATCCGCTTCAAGGTGTTGGTACTTACCTTTGCAGCCCTATATGGCCAGGGGCCAGCATACCTTCGAGACCGCCTCTCCCCATATGAGTCCCTTAGAGTACTAAGGTCCACCAATCAACCTCTTTTGGTGGTCCCCTGCCCCAGGGATGTCCGACTTGCCTCAACCGGCCCCAGGGTCATCCGACTTGCCACCTGCCTGGTGGAATGAGCTCCCGAGTGAGATCAGGACCCTGCGGGATTTATTACAATTCTGCAGGGCCTGCAAGACAGATCTCTTCCACCGAGCTTTTGGTTGAGGCAGCAGGCGTCCCCCTCCTTGGGTCAGCCCCCACTTATAGCCTGGACAGGCCCCTCACTTATAGCTTGGGTTGACCCCTATTTACAGCTGGGTTAGCCCCCATTTACAGCCTGGGTCGGAGACCCTAAATTTAACAGATCTCTGCGAAATTATTCCCAGTATAGCTGGCTTTTATTAGAGCTGCATGTTTTAATGCGGTTTTCATTGTATTGAAGTTTATATTGTTGTACTGTATTTATATTGTTGGAACCTATCCTGAGCCCGTCAAGGGAGGGCAGGATATAAATCCAAATAAACATAAACAAAATATAATGGCCTGGGGAAAACATGATTCTCTTATCTTGATTAGGAAACGGTGCTGGGGAGGGTGGTTCTGATGGTCAACTAGCTGCTGGCACTGCCAGGCTGTACTTCCCCTTCTGAGAAAGAATGAGCTGGGAAGACATGTGGGATGTGGAGAAGGTGTTCGTGGTGGGGAGACCACCCTCCATTCCATCAGAACCAAAGGTGATTTGGCTGGAACTGAAGAATGAATCGATTCCAGAAGTATCTTGAAACTGGAACAATGTGTCTCCTTATGTTTGGATTTGGAGTGGGGCTTTCTTAGGAAGGAGTTCTGACACACAGCATTCAGCCGAACAAATGGGCAATTCTGACCCTGGAACCGAGACAATTGATGGTGGGCTCGCAAGCTGGTCAGTTCTAACTGGTGGTTTTGAAGGCAAGGACTGACTGTGCTTTGCCGGGGCAGATGTTTTCACTGCCGGGCTATTATACCAAGAGAGCGCTTTCTCCCATAAGCTTGCCTTCAAGATGACCCATGACTCACAACTTTAAAGCCTTTCACAGCCTGGGGCCTCCACATCTAACAGAGCACCATCCCCACTGCTTGGACAACTGCTTCCTTACTATATCCTCCCTGGCAACTGCATTCCGCAACAGCATGGGTAAGAGCATTTTCAGTAAGGTGCGGCATGGGACAGCTGCTGGAACCCACGGCTTCTGACAGGGCCCACTGCTGCTGACTCCCTACTCATGCATCTCCTCTGAGCCAGTTTGGTGTAGTTCGCAAGCTGGTCAGTTCTAACTGGTGGTTTTGAAGGCAAGGACTGACTGTGCTTTGCCGGGGCAGATGTTTTCACTGCCGGGCTATTATACCAAGAGAGCGCTTTCTCCCATAAGCTTGCCTTCAAGATGACCCATGACTCACAACTTTAAAGCCTTTCACAGCCTGGGGCCTCCACATCTAACAGAGCACCATCCCCACTGCTTGGACAACTGCTTCCTTACTATATCCTCCCTGGCAACTGCATTCCGCAACAGCATGGGTAAGAGCATTTTCACTAAGGGCTGGCATGGGACAGCTGCTGGAGCCCACGGCTTCTGGCAGGGCCCACTGCTGCTGACTCCCTACTTATGCATCTCTTCTGAGCCAGTTTGGTGTAGTGGTTAAGTGCACGGACTCTAATCTGAGAGAACCGGGTTTGATTCCCCACTCCTCCACTTGCACCTGGCTGGATGACCTTGGGCAAGCCATAACTCTGGCACAGCTGTTCTTGAAAAAGAGCAGTTTCTGTCAAGAGTTCTCTCAGCCCCACCTACCTCACAGGGTGTCTGTTGTGGGGAGGGGAAGGGAAAGGAGTTTGTAAACCGCTCTGAGACACCTTTGGGTAGTGAAGGGCGGGGTATAAATCCAATCTCTTCTTCTTTTTCTTCTTGACCTGCACTCATACACTTCCACTGCCTTCTTGTGAGTGCTTTGTCTCCTTTGCTTCCAACTGTGTATGCTGCCTAGCACTGCTGGAGAAGGACATGTGGGTGGTGCACAAAGCAACAGCATTCTTGGCAGCCATGGCAGTGGCACTCCTAGGTGCACCCAGCACCATTGGGAAAAGCCAGTTTGGTGTAGTGGGTAAATGCACAGACTCTAATCTGGAAGAACCGGCTTTGATTCCCCACTCCTCCACATGCAGCTACTGGATGACCTTGGGCAAGCCATAGCTCTGGCACAGCTGTCCTTGAAAGGGCAGTTCTTGAAAGAGCTCTCTCAGCCCCACCTACATCACAGGGTGTCTGTTGTGGAGAGGGGAAGGGAAAGGAGTTTGTAAGCCACTCTGAGACTCCAAGAGAAGGGCAAGGTATAAATCCAATCTCTTCTTCTCTTCTTCTTCTTATAGGCAGTATGGGTAGCTATGACTGCAGGTGGTGGGAGAGATTGCAAGTGGGCAGGGGAAAGACATACAGGCAGGTGGGGGTCCATGCAGATGGGTGGACAAGAAGGGGACCTCGTAGTGGGCATGGAGATACAAAGGCCCCAGGCAGTGAAAGGCTTTAAAGTTGTGAGTCATAGGTCATCTTCAAGGTTATCCCCATGTATAATAATCCATCCTCCTAGCCACAATGCCAAACTTCTTTTCAGTCAACAAGGTTGTTCCAGGAACACCCCTAAAATCTTTCCTTGATCCCTTAAGGAAAGTTGGACCTATCCAATCATGGTAGAGCCAGCATGGGGCCTAGTAGTGGGCACTTTCTGCCCAGGGCCTCACAAAACCTGGAAGTGGTCCTGCACAGTAATAAGCTCAGTGCTGTGCAACCATCTACCAGTGCAGGTAAGGAGGGCCTCAGTGACAGCTAAGTTTCTTAGGGCACACAAGACTATTTTACTGGCAAAAAGGATGTGGACAAAATCGAGAGGGTGCAGAAGAGAGCAACGAGGATGATCAGGGGTCTGGAGACTGAGCCCTACGAGAAAAGGCTAAGGGCCTTGGAAATGTTTAGTTTGGAGAAAAGGAGATTGAGGTGGGACATGATTGCTCTCTTTAAATATTTGAAAGGCTGTAATTTGGAGGTGGGCAAGGAGCTGTTCCAGTTGGCAGCAGAGGATAGGACCCAAAGCAACGGGTTTAAATTACATGCAGAAAGGTATCGGCTGGATATTAGGAAAAACTTTTTCATGGTCAGAGTGGTTCAAAGGTGGAATCAGCTGCCTAGAGAGGTGGTTTTGCTGGATGAATATTTGTCAGAGATGCTTTAGGCTGGTCCTGCATTGGGCAGGGTGTTGTACTTGATATCTGTATGGCCCCTTCCAACTCTATGATTCTAAACCTTCTTAGCAGACTAATGTAAGATTGATTTTGTTGGCAGAGGATGCAGAAGACAGTGGACAACAGTGTCTGTCTGGATTTATTACTTGCAGAGATCAATAGTTTTTTAACTTTTTTGCAAACCTGGGTTACCACATAAGCTGTCTTTTGTCCTCAGAGAAAGGTGGAGTAGAATTTTCTTTTCAACAAATAAGTAAATGCGAGGAGAAAATTAGATAAAACTTGTTAGCAGGAAGAGAGGCAGATTTTACTACAGGAAAGATTGTTTTGCAGACTGATGAGAAAGTCGTGTCCAGCAAGCTACCCTGCTGAGATGGACATTTGTAGCAAATAAGATTACATCTCATTTAAGGAACATCCTGTTTAAGAGAGAGCTCATAACTGCTGGAGAAGGGACAGAGCAGTCAAGGCCACAAGCTGCTCCCAATATTTTCAACAAACCCTGGTTAAAAGATCAACAAAATTACATCTGCTTCCCACATATGGCCCTTCATCTAGAATGCTTAAAAAAAAAAGAGCAAAAGGTTTAAACTTAAGTACGGTAAAGAAACTGGTAACTTTTTAAACAGTAATGTTAAAAATGCATTAAGCGCAATCCAGCCAAAGTGCAGCTTTGTTAAGATGCGCTAAATTAAATAGCTGAGTACATACTCAGTTCTCCCCCAATGTGTTCAATGACAGTCAAAAGTGATGGATCCTGTTGATCATTCACACATTAAAAACTGCAGTCCCTGAACACAGTGAAACACCATCAGAGTTAATGGGACTGCACATCCTGTGTGCGGGACTGCAGAGAAAATGGGCAGCATTTAAATTGAATAAACACTGATATCTGTTCTAGCGCCAAAGATTTTAAAAAAATGACTGATATCTCCTTTATACCTTTACAAACCTCAAAACAATAAAGTGTAAACGACAGAAAGAAATCTCCCAAATTTAAGCGTGACAGGCAAAATATGGTTGCCAAGATTTTAAGTGGCCCATGGAATACAACGAGAGAAGAAAGCATTCGAAAGAAACACAGACCGTAATAAGAGTATTTGTAATCTTGCTTCTTGCTCCCACAGATACATTTTAATCTGCAAGAAGATTTGCAGACTTTTTTGTTCAGTATTTATTTATTTATTTATTCAACTTTATATCCTGCTCGAACCCCTATTTAGGGGTCTCTGAGCGGCTTACAAGTCGGTGCTAGCCACCATTTCAATTTTCCTAACTAGGGCCACATGTTCTATATGGGTTGGGACGTCCTACCAGACACCCCTATGGTGGTGGTTAATGATGTTTCTTCGGGTTCTTGGTCGGCGACTTTCTTCGGCGGGATGTGTTCTTCCTGGCGCTTGGTGGTAGTTTCTTCCTTTCTGGAGGCGCGCGGCTCCGCCTCCGGCATGGCACCCCCTCCCCATGTAAATATCCATCACACAAAATGACTATTTTTTTTTCTATAATAGGGATGGGGGGGGGAGGTGCACTAGACCCATAAGTCTGTTGCCAGACTTGCATCATTTATAGTGAATGCCCTAACTTGGTTAATAACTTCCAAGGTAAAATGGGAGATCAGAGACAAGGTATTTTTTTCTATGAACACAGCTAAATCTTGTGACAGGGTTGTCAAGCCTGGGAAATTCCTGGGGATTGTGTGTGTGTGGGGGGGGTACAGCCTAGAGAGGGCACACATCATAATACCACAGAGTCGCCCTCCAAAGCAGCCATTTTACCCACAGGAGCTGACCTCTGTCACCTGGAGATCCACTGTAATTTCAGAAGATCTCCAGGCATGACTAGGAGGTTAGCAACACTATCTTGTGATCACATCCTAAACAGACACCACTGACTGTGCAGGCTTTTTAAAAAAAACAGTTAAAAAAATCTAATCAATGTTATTCATTCATTCAAAGGATGCATCTTACTGCACAGGTGCAAGAACATGGCAAATGACAAGGATTCTGTGCTTTTCAAAAGTCAGTTTAAACCGTGGCCTCAGGGAATACGGGCCTGTTTTCCGATAATTTCAGGTGATTTCATTCTCAACCTGGTCCTGTAGCACAAAATAGCTACAGCACAAACACAAAGCTGCTCAGCACGGTGCTAGACTTGAGAGAAACTTTGCCAGGGATATCAAGGCCATCTGATCAGGAGCTTGGGCCGCGTGTAACTGAAAGGGTTTAAGCAAGGTAAGTGTGACTGGTGACTGTGTTTGTGCGGAAGCTACCAGCATGCCTAATCCCCTCACACAGATCCAACTCTTGCCTGAAAATCCTCTCATGACAAAAGCCATTTAGCCCTCGCAACACATCAGAGTCACTGACTGCATTCTAGAAGGTCCTCTTGGGTTTACTTCACCTACGTACAAAGCTCAAGGACATAGACCTACAGGCAGTTTGAGCTTAAAATGTTTAAATATGTGCCCTTCCATCCAACCACACACAAAAGAGGAATTTCAAATGGACACTCCATCGCACCAAGAAAAGACTTTCCGGGGAGCTTACTTTCATCTTCCAAACCACCTGAGCCATTGTAATTTCCTCAGGTTCTTATGGACGAACTGATGTTAACAACACAAAGCTAGGCCCTTCAGACTGATGCCTTTTTGAGTTTTAGTAAAGATTTGGTTACTCAGTTGTATGCCCAAGGTATACTGGTATTTCACTCTTGACAATATTTTGGTGAAGTCCCCTACCTTCAACTAAGCCTTCAAGGATCTTTCAGGGCCATGATAGTATTTGTCAAGAGATACAGTTTTATACTGAACAAGGACAAGAGTGTGATACAATCAACTCAGAAGTAAAATTATTGAGGAGTGACTGTAGATACACTCACAGAGAATGGTTTGTATCCAACTAGGCTGGCCAGGTCTCCAGTTACAGGAGGAGATCTCCCACAGTAGAGCCCAAGAGCATGATACATCTTGGTAGAACAGTGAGAGAAAAATGGGAGATAGTGGAATAGGCACTGCGCCACTTCCAGTGTGAACCCAGAAGTGACATCACCAACCTGACACAACATTGTAGGATTCCACCAAAACTCTAAGGTAACCCTGAAGTGAGGTCACCATGTTGCAGCATTGTTCTAGGATTCTATTAAAGCTCTATGGTAAAACCATAGAATTTTGGTGGGATTCTAGAGTACCATCCTCACATACTGACATAACTTCCAGGGTTGCACTGAAAGTGACATCACCGGGAAACCTATTTGGCATGTCCCTGCCTCCTACAACCCCTGCTGCTTGTCAGCACCTAGAGTCTATGCTAAATTTCCACTGGTTTTTTTATGCAAGCAGAAAAGAGAAAGACTGCAACAGCCATTTGTGCTCACTCAAAACTTATTGTATCCCCATTTGAGTTTCTGCAAAAGCAAGATCTTGTGCAAGCAATTTTGGGGCACTATAATTGATAGGGTGGAAAGTGCTGTGTTTTGCAGGAGATCTTGTGCAAGCAGAATTGCACTATGTCCATATGTGTTTCCCCTTGTGCATCACTGTCACTGTCTTCCTCAGCCTCAAAGTGTGGGTGCAGGGAGACCTTACGTAGCTGTTTCAGACTGTGGATTCATGTGGGGCCAAGTCACAGTATTTAGCAAGGAATATCCCTCTTGCACTGCCATCAGCCAGGTCCATAGTCTCTGTATGTTGGCGGACTGGATTCTGGCAATGAAAACAAGTTGTGGGATTGAGACTCATTGCAAAATTACAGCTCAGAACAAAAACACTGCACTGCTGTTCAAAATGTTTGGAGGAGAATTTAACTACAAACCAGTGAGCCACACTTACATGCTACTGTTTAGTGAGAACTGCAAATAGAGATTGATTGACTGACCTAGATGTTGCATAAACTTTGAGAGTGGAAATTGTAAAGGATAAAAACCCCGCAGACAGAAAAACAAGCAACAGAGCAGCATGGTTCTGGGGAAGCTGTGCTTCTTCAATTTGCGTCGTTCTTTGAAAGCGATTCAATAAAACAGCGGATGAAAGGAAAGCTGGGGAAGATAATTTGGCATTTTGAAAGCATCAAAACACACACACCCCCATATGTGGCTCAAAAGTTGTTAATTAAAAACACTGGGTTGTTGAGCGAGCTGAACCTCTGATCTGATTGTCTATGACAATTTGTAGTCTCTTAATTAAGCCACACAACAACACGCTGAGCTAGCACAGTGCTTCTGTAATCATTTTATAGGTAACAAAAACCTCGACATCCAGTGGGACCTACTTAGAAGTATGTAAGTAACCTCCTGAGGGTTTACATTTCAAGTATTCGAACACCTTCATATTAATTATTTATTTGGGGGACTTTTTAAATTTAGATACTTATACCCTGCTTTTTCCTCAATGGGAACACAAAGCAGCTTAAAACACTCTTTTCCTTTCTTCTGTTTTACCCTGGATTTCCAAGATCCTAGTCTAACACCTACACCACACTGGCCGTCTTCAGTAACAAACAAGCAGCTACCATCCGTAAGGCAAATATGAAAGTAAACTATTCATATAAGCAAAATCCTTCCCCACCCAAAAGCCATATCATAATTTTTAACATAACTGAAATCAACATTCATCAGGCTGGATGTTAAAGGGAGGGTGGAGATCTCTTTTAGATTGCTGGACGAGGGTCTAGGAGACCGAGGTCTGAATCCCCACTGTGCCATCAAGGCTTGATGGATGACCTTGGGCCAGTCACACACTCAGCCGAACCTACCCCACCGGGCTGCTGTGAGGATAAAAGGGAGGAGAGGAGGATTATGTAAGACACTCTGGGCTGAATGGTGGGGTATAAATGAGCTCCTCTTTTGTTTTGTTTTTAACATCCAGACCTATCGGCAAGTCCCTGAAAAAATCGAATGTTTGCACATATTGACCCAGGCTGCCTCCATCCACATTAGTTCATCTCCATAAACGTCAGCCTTTCCTAAAATGAAACGGTTTCCACCTGCTCTCATCCACAACAGACCTACTGCTAAGGCACTTTTTACCAATGAATAAGTATTTTGAGAGGAAGTGCTACGTGGATAGCCAGCCTGTGGCACAGATGCCACACATATCACAGGAAGTAAATGTGTACGGCTGTCCTGGACTGGAGTGTGTCTATGGCCGAATCATGAGTATGATACTTTTTTCTCTCTTATGTGCTACATGCCTGCCCACCACTGAATCAGGAGAGTCAAGGCAAAACCACTGCAAGGAAAAAGGAGGGCTGCATGTGTGTCATAGTTGCACTAAAGGGGCACTCTCGACTCTGTTTGTGGAGTGCTGGGCAAAAAGGTTGATCAATCTTCCTGTGCGTTCCTGCCCCAAAATAGCCCTGATTGAATGCTTTCTTTTTGAAGCCATTTCATAACTACTTGACAAGCTACAACGGTGCTGTCATTTACTGACTTGAACCACCTTCCAACTTTCCAGCTAGAAAAGAACCTTTAGAGAAGGGATCTATGTAGCCATGGTTCTTCTGGGTTACACTCAGACCAGCAGAATTGGATCATATAGGAATGGGGGCTGTAGTAATGAATGCAGTTGGGCAAGACTGAGTTTTTAAAGGGTGGCTGCATCCAACCCACATATATGTAGCCCACTATTACCAATATTAAGTTAAAAAAACCCAAAAACCCATTTTATAAGGCTGTATTTGTGCATATGTACATCATTAAATAGTAGTATTACAAGCTACCGTGTGCTGGATAATAGTCAGACAATACATACATGTATAAACACACAGCTCTGGTCTAAAAAAAGTTAGAAGATTGATTTAAAACAAAAAAAACTTTGATAAACGTTTGCACTTAACATAAACCATGATGCCTGATCCCATCTATGTGTCACAGCTTGAGCAGTGCAGTCAGTCAAGCAAACTACCCATCCAGAAAGAATTGTTACTTGCCCCAGGCAGCAGAATAACTGCATGGCTGCTCTCTGTTAGACCCTTAGAAAGTCATGCTTAAGACCATTCTGTTGGGCATTTGTTTTCTTAATGGATGTCATCAAGCGGCATATGTTCCAGTCTCACTATCAAAAAAATGAAGGAGTGGGGAATCAAACCCGGTTCTCCCAGATTAGAGTCTGCGCACTTAACCACTACACCAGAGAGAGAGAGAGAGAGAGAGAGAGAGAGAGAGAGAGAGAGAAAGAGAGAAAGAGAGAAAGAGAGAAAGAGAGAAAGAGAGAAAGGCAACCTCCATGTTCTATAAAATGCCATTTGTGCCATAAGTCAGAAAACCATGAGGAGTATCAGGAAAACAAACAGTAATTATTTTGAGGAACAGGTACCCAGAACAAAAAGGTAGGGTTGCCAGGGGATGGGGGGACTTACCAGGAAAACGGAGACCCAGGCTATGCCATAAAATGATGGAAGTGACGTCGTCACATCATGATGTCACAGCAACACTCTGTAATCCGGGCAAAAACTCCGATAAAAATGGCTTCTGCCATGGAGTTTTTGCCCAAGTACCAGAGTGTCCCCACGATGCTGCCAACATGATGAGGTCCCTTCTAGTACATGCCTGAAGGGACACTGCTACATCACCAGTGACATGGCCTGGGCCTCACTCCCTCTCCTGGTAAGTCCCCCCCCACTGGACAGCTGATCAGTGGCAGGGGCAGGGCCTGGGATCCCCCATCTCCACAAATGGGGCTGGCAACCCTAAGAACAAATATAGTAAGTGCAAAAGATCCAATCATTTAACAATATCTGATTACAATAACAATCCCCCCCCCCCATGAGTGCTTGCACACAGCAAAATAAACACATCCATGGACTGGGATGGTCATGCAAATGCCTCAGAGCAGGTATTCTGCATTATGTATTGTTCAGTCCACATTATCTCCAATAAAAATATATCCAACTAGGAAAGATCTGAGCATGCTGCTGCCATGAGAAGAGACCACAATCTGTGATCCACTGGACTAAAAACAGCCCTCCAGTCAAGAACAAGGATCTACTTGAAGCTCAATAAACCTCCACAGTATTTGAGGGCTTTTTGCTTGCCTTGAGCAATGAGAATATTTTAGGGACTTTCAAAACCTGGAACGTTCATGTATATATGGGAAACTATTTAAAAACTATGCCGGCCTATAATAAGTGATAATTATTATTATTTTTTAAATTTTCTTCATGTATACCTTGCCTTTCTCCTCAATAGGGACACAAAGAGGCTTACGACATTCTCCATTTATCTTCACAACAATCCTGTGAGGTAGGTTAGGCTGAGAATGTATGACTACCCAAGTTCACCCAGCAAAGTTCCATGGCACAAGTGGGAATTCGAACCAGGGTCTCCCATATCCTAATCCAAAACTTTGTCCACTACATTGCACTCAATATGAGTTTCCAGAAGATGAATTCAGATCCTTAAAACTAGACAGAAACTTGTTTAGAGGTCTCAGATAAATTTTCCAACCACATATCAAGAGATGCTTATGACCAGTTACTTATAGTATTGGTGGAACATTTATCGCATCTGCTATGGGAATGAAGATGACAGAAACATAGATGGGAGGGAGGAAGAGGAATATTACCATAGGAACAATTTTGCAAGTCCATATGAGGCAGAGAGGAAAGGGCAGGAGACAAAACCATTTGGAAGAGAACAACGGTCCAAATGAGTAACTCTTGGAATGCAGCTGAATGTGTATATGATGAATGAAGGAGTCAAGATATGAGCAAAACAACACTGCTTTGATTCAGAGGACTTGTTGGAGGAGAAGTCACTGGTCACAAGTAAGAGAAATCTGGATCAGGGAGGCTTACAACAATTAATACGGGGTGACTGGTAATACAAATACACCAGCAATATATTCGTAAACAAGGATTATTAAGTGCCTATTTCTGCAAGGCTCTCTTTGGGAATCAACAGGCTTATAAAGATGTAAGAAGAGTATAAAAATCAAACCAGATAAGTAGAATTGCAAAGCTGATAAGGATATAATCTCCATATAAGGGCTTGTTCAGCGTGAAAGACAGACTGGAAACCCAGTTTGCATGGAATGGATTGTACACATAAAGGTCAGGAACCAAGAAACTATGGAAGTGCTTCTAGACGTGCAAGGGAGCTCTGTGTGATCGAGAAAAATACTGACACGCGGGTTCTAAAATAGAGGGTAACAAAAAAATAGATGAACCAGGATTTGTTTTTACTTGATGCTTTGCTCTCTCTTTTTAGCCTCAGAGTCGAGATCCTCTCCTTTGACTGATTCCACTTAAGAATGATTCATTGTTGTGCCCTCCTTGAAACTGCGACGGAGCAGCCACATGGGGATATACTTAAGGTTGCCAGCTCCAGGTTGCAAAATATCTGGAGATTTGGGGGACAGAGCCTGGGGAGGTAGGGCTGCCAAGTGGGGGCGGGGGGCGGGTAAACCCCCGCTTTAGAGGCCTGATTTCCGCCGCCGCGGAATCGGGCCCCGGGGGGGCCACGCCCCCAACATGATCGATGTCGCGCATCTCTTCCGGGATGTGCTGGCGGTGCGCGCGCATCGGAGAAGAGCTCCCGAAGCCCACCGGTAATAAGATTCGACTTGGCAACCCTATGGGGAGGGCAGGGTTTAGGGAGAAGACAGACCTCAGCAAGGTATCATGCCACAGAGTCCATCCTCCAAAGCAGCCATTTTCACTAGGGGGAACTGATCTCTGTAGTCTGGGGATCAGTTGCAATTGCAGGCGATCTCCAAGGGTCACATAGAGGTTGGCAACCCTAGATATACTCCGTTTTCCTCAGTATACCCTCATGCCTGCCATTCTAACCCCTGCTCTGTGTACACCTTTTTTGACAGGGTTTTTTTATTGTAGTAGTTATCTCTATAGCTTTAAAGTGCTACATCAGCTTCTGATAAAGACTTTGGCGAAAAGGGGGGGGATGGCACCAGATGCAAGCAGGGGGGGGGGAAATCTGTACATTCGCAGCCACATAAGTCCTCCCAGAAAGACAGTAGCGAAGCAGGGTTGGAGGAAAATATATCGAAAGGACAATGGAGGACTTCTGTAATGCTTGCTTGCTTATCTATGGCCTTGCAGGTGGTGTGTAGTGTCTGGGATTCTAGGGAACCGTGGGAGCGCTTTCGGTTCTCATCTTTGGCTCTAACGGCCTGGGGCTCCTTCTACTGCACACGGGAATGTGGCTAATTGTCCTAAGGAAGGGGTGTGTGCATTCGTATGCACCCCCCCTCCTTTTTAGATGGGCATGTAATGTTCTCTTTTGCTTGCAGGTCAGGAATAGGGTAGCCCAGGGGCCGAACTTTTTGAACCTGCAGGTACCTTTTGGAATTCTGAAGTTGCACTTAGGGTGCAGCCGCAAAATGGCTGCTACCTTCAGTCACAAAGTCAAGATCTTTGTACTGTGGTGGCAGCTGCTGCTAAAGCAATGTTTTTTAAAATCTGCATAGATAATCAAATTTCCTATGGTCGATCAGAAGCCTTGCTGGGCAGAAATCCCACCTGATCTCACCTAACTTCCTTAAAAACCTTGGCAGGCACCAGGGAAGGCTGGGATCCTGGATCTTCTGGAAGTAACATTGTGCAGGGGATGCTCTAGAATTTAGCCAAAAACATTTGGTCACCACAGAGTTTTTAGCCAAATGCTAGAGCATCCCATGCGCAATGCACCCGGTGTGATGACGTCACCTCTGAGTCACATAATCGCACCGGCACATCGGGCGTGAAAGGGTTCTTTGGGGGCAGGCCTCCCCCCACTGACCAGCTGGCCAGTGGAGAATTGGGGACCCCAAAAGCAGAGGAACCCCCACCCCTATTGGCAGGATGGCAGTGCTACTGGGGTAGTCACTAAGAGTCTTGCAAGGACAGAAAAGTGCATGGAGGGAGTAGCATGAGACTGAAAGGGTCCAAAACAGATTGCATGTAAGCACAAGACTGAGATCTCCAAGCATCAACTATCATCTCTGAATGAACAACTGCTAGTAATACTGTGGCCCCACTGCCCACAGAAGGGCTGATTATTACCTGACTTGGTTCTATCAGAAACCATCTTCCAAAATGTGAAGATTCAGTTTGCTCAGGTATATTCATTTAGCTTCCCCCTCCCCCCCCAAAAAATAGTTTGATAAAACTTCATTAGAAAAGCATTCTCTGGACTAGAATTTAGTACAAAATCTCTGCTGTCCTTGGTTACTAAGTAAGAGCCATTTATGGCCTGGACGGTGGAAATGATATTTGCACTGAAGACTGGGCTTATGTCAGTCCACAGTGCGTTAGATCGTATCATGTTCTATTTATCCAACAACTTTGTACCAAAATAAAGACAATGTTGTTTTGCTCACTCTAGCTACACCAGCCAAATCAGCGATAGCCTGGTGTCCAACAACAACATTACATCTTGTACTTGTTAGAAATAGTGCACTAACAGACAATGACTAATCACAAGGTTTAAATGTATTAAAAGCCTTTGGACAAATGAACTTAGCATGACCCATCAAATGAAGAATGGCTTAATTTCTCTACATATTCATTTAGAAATATCTGTATAGCACTTTTCTGTGTCATTTTAGGTGGTTTCCAACAAAAACAATCACATAAGCGAGAGCTTTAAAATGAACACTGAATTGGAGATCCTATGGCATCATTGCACTTACATTCCTCCCCACCCACTGTGGAAGCTTTTCTCCACTGTGGCACTAATTTCCTCTACTCACATAAGGGCTTCTTGGAAAAACACTGATCTTGTGGAATGCAGAAGTGCTAGCCACAGAGGAAGCAAGCATGGCTGCAGATGAGTGCCTCCACAGTGGCCAAAGGGTGATTCTGCATTGGCTTTTCCCTCCGTTGTTTTAGCAAACCTATGTTGGAACAGAAATTCCCCTCTGCATTACATACTGCTTTCACTTCCTTTGATCATCAAATTTTATGGTACCCTCTGCATTGCATGCCACTTTCACTTTCTTTGATCATTAGGTTTTTATGGTACCATCCAGGGGTCGTTTCGTAGAAAAAGAGCTACGGGAACTCATTAGCATAACTCATTAGCATATGCCACACCCCCTGACATCATAAGGCCCGGCGGTGGACCTGCAAAGCCGGTGGGAGTGCGAGGAAGCCCCGCCAAGGGCCTCCCTGGCCCCAGGCAGGCAGGGGTGGGGAGAGGCAGGGAGGAAGCAACTTACCCTCCCTCTTCTCCTGCCTCCTCCTGGCTGAATGAGGGCCGGAAGTGGGGCGGCTGGAAGCAGGGGGCGGGGCTTCGTCGTGTGCCCCGCCCCCGCACCTCACCAGGGGGGACTGCATTCCCCCGCGTTCCCCCCCGAAATGACCTCTGGTACCATCTGCATATATTTATGGCTGTTTTATGACCATTCAGGGGTGACTTTGCAGTCAGTACAGTGTTGGCCTGAGGTATTTGAATGTGGTTTTGAGCTGCACCTTTTCCTCAGTGTTGAGCAAATGTGGAGGGAATGCCAGATGCAGAGCCAGCCAAAGAGACACATGAGAAAAACACTGTCATCAGATCCAAGCTACTGTAAATAAGAATAGAATTTCAGAAATTTACCCAAAGGCTTTGTTTAATCATTCTTCTTTGCAGTTTATCCTAAAGAGATGGAAAGATTTCAGATCTCTGACATTACTGGGCAGCCCATTCCATTGGAGTGGAGTTGCTGCGGAAAAGCCCTTGTTCTGGCTGCCCAAATCCCACACATACGGGGCACATATATATATACACTGAGACCGGCTAACCATTTTATTATTATTGTAGTTATTAACACAGCATCATCTCTGTACACTTTCCAGCTCCACATACAAAATAACAGCAGAGTTCTCAGTGCCCTTAGGGTATTGTAAATTATAATTTTCCCATGTGATCACTGGGAACAAGCTGGGTATGATCCTGGTTTCTAGCGGCAGATCTAGGTCACAGAACTACCATTAATTGTGAATGTCGCTCTGCTGCGTCTCACTGATTTACACACGGTCCCCTCTCGCACACACTTTCCATTACAGAGAAACCACAGACTGTATTAAATTGCTTCTCACCTCAGAGATTTGTAACCTCAAAAATACCGTCTGTAGGCAACATTTTTAGATCTCATTAAAACTACTCATTATCAACACAGATGAGCAATAAATCACTTCACAACCAAGCAAACCCCACAGAACAAAGTCTACTGGTAAGTAGCAATTAGGGTTGCCACTGCTGGGTTTGGAAATACCTGGAGATTTGGGGGGTGGAGACTGGGGAGGGTGGAGATTGGGAACGGGAGGAACCTCAGCAGAATATAATGCCATACAATCCATTCTACAAAGTAGCTATTTTTTTCCAGTAGAATCGATCGTGGTCATCTGGAGACCAATTGTAATAGTGGGAGATCTCCAGGTACCACCTGGAGGTTGGCAACACTAGCAGAAATGGACTCCAGTGTTTCTTCTCTCATGAGGTTTAGGGCAGAACTACACTTGAAAAGGTAAGGTTCCTCAGAATGCTATTGTAACGTTGTGGGAGAATTTGCAAGAGTGAGTTGGTAGATGGAAAGAGGCACTTAACTCTTTGCCTATATACTAGCTTTCCCCTGAAAATGCTACCGTCAGGCAGTGTTCCCTCTAAGCTGAGTTAGTGTGAGCTAGCTCACAGTTTTTTTAGCCTCTGGCTCACACATTTTTGTCTTCACTCAGGGAGGATGGCCTCCAGAGCAAACTAATTTATGCAGTAGCCAAATTGCTCGCTCACACCTTTAATGCCAGGAGCTCACAAAGCAGAATAATTGCTCACGAGACTCCACAGCTTAGAGGGAACACTGCCGTCAGGCAATTTTACCCTATTTTCTTCCCTAGTCAGGCACTGAGACCAGGAAAAAAAGTCCAGCTGGCCCCATTTGGTCATCTGATCCAGGCTGAGGAGGATGGGAGATGACAGGAAGTGAAAAACGATGGTGCCCACAGCTTCCCCCCAGGCTGAGACCATGGGGAAGTGATGGTATAAAGGGGTTGAGCTTCAGCACTCACATATACCCCCATTACATTTAGAGAACAGCCCCTGAAACTGAAGCAAAACAGTTATCCTGAAAAACTACCACAGATATTGTGGTTCAACGGCCCTCGGCCTCGGCCGTTGGGCTGGGGGACGGTTTTGCCGCCCAGAATGGAGGAGGCGGGTCATGCTGTTTGGGCGCGTAGAAGCCCATACGGGTATGCAAGGGAGGGGCCAGAGAGAATAAAAGGTTGGCCCCTCCCGGCCTCGCCAGCAGTCCCGGTTAGTTGTCAGCCCACCCTCCTGCCCTGTTATAGTGCAGGCTTGGGCTGGTCGCCCGGTTTTGGGGGGCCAGGTAGGAATTTTTCTTCCCTTCCTGATTAGCCTGTGGAGGGAGTGTTTTTCCCCACCTTGCACTGTAGCAGTGGTGTAGGTAGTTAGGTTGGTCACTTTAGTTGGGGCTGGGTTACAGACGGTATATAGCTTGCGGTACGGTGAGCACCAGCCGACACCCTTTATTTGGGTTGAAGGAGTCATGTGAGTACAGTTTTTGTGCCTTGTGGCACGGGGCGGGAAAAACAGACTGCCATTTGGGACCACCCCGTTTGGGTCCTCCCTTTGAGCCTAGCGGCTCGGAGGTTGGGCCTACGGGGTTATCCCGCAATTGGTTAGCCGGCCAGGTGCAAGCCACTGCTGTTGGCTACCACTTGGGGCAGGGTGGCTCGCCCTAATTCATGAGTTAAGGAGGGGTCATGGACCCCTGGCCTTGACCATACTGCAGAAACTGTTTTGCCCTTGCCGTTGGTTCCAGAGAAGTTGTAGTTAATAAAGTGGCCCAATGTTTAAATCCAGCAACGTGTCTGCCTCGTTATTCCATCTTGGGGGGCAAAAAGTAATCAGCTGAAATACACTCAGGGGGAAAGCATACGTGAATTTAAATAAATTAACTTGAAAAATAATGTTGCAGTTCTAATACTTACCTCATTTGGAGTATTACCTAAATTGTTACATTGGGACAAGACCTTTTTCTTCATTTCTGTGCATTAATGACCCAGGTTTGCCATATTTCACTACTGTAATATAAAGGATGACACAACTTCTTTTCAGGATAGTAAATAAACATTTCAATAGAAGTTTCTTCCAATTAAGTAGCTTATTTTCACAATTTCACTGTAGTAGATTCTTGCATAGTCTATTCCAAGAATTTCACTCATTGTAGCAAGCATCGCCTTGCTGCTATTAATTTTTCAACGAAAGAAGTTTAACTAAACACTCACATCTTTGTTAACAGTTGCCTACTTGTACTGGTTATAGGTGATCAGTCAAACGAAAACAACTGTGTTGTAGCACTGTTTATCGTTAATGGAATACCAATTTTATGGGAATTTCCTTCATGCAAGACTAACTATGGAAAAGAGGTTTAAAAATTATACACACAAGAGAGAGGTAAAGCTTATAGGATTTTTGAAGTCATCTGCTGAATGTCAAACAAACGTAATGGTGAAACACCAAAGCAGTAACTAACAAAACAGTACCATATAACATTAATGTGCTCTATACTTGTAAAAATTGCAGTGGAAACAAAAATTACAGAAATTCTCACAGAGAAGAAGAAGAAGAAGAAGAAGAAGAAGAAGAAGAAGAAGAAGAAGAAGAAGAAGAAGAAGAAGAAGAAGAAGAAGAAGAAGAAGAAGAAGAAGAAGAA
>NW_015176018.1:128823-176704 GCF_001447785.1 Gekko japonicus | reverse complement strand
ACAGAGCTATGGCTTGACCCAAGGTCATCCAGCAGCTGCAAGTGGAGGAGTGGGGAATCAAACTTGGTTCTCCCAAATTAGAGCCCGTGCACTTAGTCTGTGCACACCAAACTGGCTTTAGTCAACCTTATCTGGGACAAACAGACTCTGAAATACAAAATGTTACTCAAGACATTGCAGGATTATTCAAACTTAATTTCCAGGGTTGATAGGGTGGCTATTATGTTGATAAGCAGAATCTCTGTGCTTTTAAGAGCTGAACCAGAGTCATAAGGTCAAAAGAGACTATTCTTAAAGTAGGCGTATTCACTGATGTTATTCAAAGCAAATTAGATGTCACAGATCAGTGATTATGATCTCTTTTTCATACACACACACACACATATATGAGTGAAATTAGCAGACCTATGCAACTACTGTGAAAGTCATGGAAGATCACCTAAGGATAGGTGTTGCCAGATCCCCCCTGGCAACCAGTGGGGTGGGGGCTTACCAGTGACAGGGGGAGGCCTTGGCTGACTCTATTCTTGGCCAAATACCAGAGCATCCGGCATCACCGGTGACTAGGACTGCCAGCTCTGGGTTGGGGAATAGGTGGAGCTTTGGGGGCTGGAACCTGGAGAGGATGGGGTTTGTAGAAGAGGGGACCTCAGCAGGGTACAATGCCACAGAGTCCACCCTCCAAAGTAGCAATCTTCTTCAGGGGATCTGATCTTGGTCATCTGGAGAGCAACTGTAATAGTGGGAGATTTCCAGGTGCCACCTGGCAATTGGCAACTCTACCAGCAATTTTCTATCACTTCCAGTGGGCATCAGAAAAAACATCGCGAGCCTAGGCCTCCCCTGCAGCCAGGGTCCCCCAACAGTCAGCTGATCAGCGACAGGGGGCGGGGGGTCTGGCAGACCTGCCTGAGGAGGACTTGTTGAACCCTTTCGCCCCATGACTTTTCCTCAATTTAAATCACCACCTAAATAAAGTGCCTGCTTGCTGCAGTTTTGTGCGTGCTGATCTAAAAGTAAGGCCCAAACAATTAATTAATTAATTAATTAATTAATTAAGGCCCAAACAAACAATTAATTAATTAATTCAGTGCAGCTTATTTCCAAAACACCATTTTGTGGCTTACTCTGGTTGATGGACCTCAGAGCTTTGCTAAAAACAAAAGCAGACCCTGCAGTTGTGAGATCTGTCCTCCCCTGTCTTAAAAAACAGTCATTTCTGTAATTAGTGTCCTCAAGATTATTTGTTACTATCTTAATATATTAAATATCTCATTATGGTTACAGTATTTGAACACGTTTTCCAGTAAAATTCAGCCCAATTTAACGACCAGTTTTGTTGTTGTTCAGTCGCACAGTCGAGTCCGACTCTTCGCAACCCCATGGACCAGATCACGCCAGGCCTTCCTGTCTTCCGCCGTCCTCTGAAGTTGGCTCAATTTCATGTTTGTTGCATCTATGACATTGTCTAACCATCTCATCCTTTGCCATCCCCGTCTTCCTTGACCTTCAATCTTTCCCAAACGACCAGTTAGTGTTCATCAACTGATCCTTCCTTGTTTACTTGTAAGATCAAAACTACATCCTCCTTACACAGTTGAGCATTTTGTTTTATGGACTTTTTTACCCAAGATCTAAAATTCTTATGGTCTGCCAAGATTTTCTTATGAGTAAATGTCTGGCCTGGGTAACAGCACACCTCCCCCGCCCACTGCCTCCAGATATATCACAGTCAATTATCAGTTACATGATAATTTGGCATTGTGGGGAAAAGTGGGATCAAAGCAAAGAAAATGCTTATGAATTTGAGATGTAAGCCAAAGGGTTCTTGGCTCTTGGCTCACAGCCTGTAGCTTTGCATGTGCCAGCCCCGTCAACCTTGGACTAGCCCAAGATGTGGTTTCATATATTCAGTGGGGTTTTGTCATTTGCTGTGTTTAAACTGCAGCTTGGTCTTTTTAATAAGCTGTTGCGGGTCCCTCTTGCAGACAAAATGGATAAGCAAATAAATACATAAATCTGAAGTCCCATAGGGCTCTCTGCAATCCCATGCTATGCCCAAAATGAATCAGAAAGCACATCGTGGGATTCTCCGTAGCACTACTGTTGGACCAAACCTGAAAAATCTGGGATCTTACAGAATTCTTGGATAGTTAAAGCATTAGGAATTATTTTACTCCCCCCTATTCCCAAGGTCAATGACAGAAACACTGTGTTCAAGAAACAGAACAGAATCTTGGCCCAGAACCAGAGAACTGGATCCTTCATAATCCATCAACAGGGAGTACAAGAATGAAGGGGTATTCAGTTGCTATGATGGAAGAAAATCTGAAGCTCTTTTTAGTCTTATGTTTAGCATTGCCACTAAGGGACAAGGACACGTATTTGTTTGAACATTAAACAAATTACAACTTGGCACAGTTTCTATTTGTTCCACAAGAGCAATCTTTTTTCCCCCAGATTAATATTTCTTCTCCTTCTTTGATTCTGAAGCCTTCTAAAAAATCTCACGGGCAAAGCTCTTTTATGACCAGCCTTGTTCTTTATACTAACAACACTTGGACCCCCCCCCCCCCCCCCGTTTTGAATCTTAAAGTAGGTTTTTAGGGTTAAAGCTTTTTTTTTTTTTTTTTTTTTTTGGAAGTCTCCTTTACAGGCCACCTACATAACTTTCTTTAATTTATAAACTGGAAAGCACCTTGAGTAGTATGCTATTAATGGCAGGAGGAGATAGAGCAGCTGTAGCAGAAAACAAAGCAGTCCTTCGGCTATCAATCATTCCCAAAAGGCACAATAGCATGACTGAAGAAAAGGGCTATTGCATGCCAAGAGAAATAAATTAATACAGCAAGGGTGAGGCTCTAGATACAGTGCCTTCCAATCAGCATCGTCTGGGAGCAGCTAATTTACCTGTGTTTTTACATTAGGGATGACTAACAGTGAAATCCTGTGTGGAATGTCTCCAATCTAAACCCAATAGGTTTAGAGGGCAGTAATTCTGCTTTGGACTGTAAATAATCCAGTCAAGATGGATGGATTCCATCGATGGATTCTTCTGAAATAGATCACTGTGGACATCCACGTTCACAGTAGATCATGCACATCTTTGGGGGTGCTAAAATTGGTATATCAACAGCTTTCAGCACCTTTAAGTTGCATTGTCTTCAATTTTTTTACAAGTATTATTCCAATAAAAATAATGTCCCATAAAGCTTTGACTTTGTTTGAAGCTAAATTAAATATGGTTTAAACGTTATTTTTGTTTCCTACTCTGGTTTCTCTGTTCAAGTCTTTGCTGCGATTTAGAAATAAAATCAATATGAGATACTTTTTAAACGTGTTTACTAAGCACAAGTCAAAATCAATTTGCCAAATCAGACCATGCTTCTTTTATAACATCAGATAATTTTCCAATTCTTATTTTTTCCAGAAATCCACATCACTGTTTTTATATCTGATGCTGGCCAGCACGTCATTCACACAGTATCTCTATATGTAGCCAAGAAAACCATGTGTTTACCCTATTATTACTCTTACTGTGCTTATAGGGTTTGGGAATTTTTACTCTATTCTTCTTTTCGAGAGCCAGTGTGGCGTAATGGTTAAGTGGTGGGTTCTCATCTGGAGAACTTGGTTGGATTCCCCACTCCTCCACATGAAGCCAGCTGGGTGACCTTGGGCCAGTCACAGTTCTCTCAGAACTCTCTCAGCCCCACCTACCTTGTAGGATCCCGTGCACTGCGCGCCGTTGCTCCCCAGCACGATCAGATGCCAGGGAGGTAGGGACGCTCGGGAGGGGGAGGCTGCCGAACTGCGCATGCTCACGCATGCGCAGTTCGGCTGGGGGCCGGGGATGCGCCGGCGGCAAGACGCGCCGCAGATCCCACGGCCAGCGATGATACGGACCAAACGGATGAACCACCTAGGTAGGTGGTTCAGTTTTGAAGCGATTCATCGGGGGAAGGGCCGGATTGGAGACGGGAGCGCAACGCCAGCCAGATGTTGACGTGGGATCGCGCCCGTTTGCTGCGCTTCCAATCCGGCCCACTCCCGGCCCAAAACGCCTCGTATGAACAGGGCCTTGGTTCTACAACCCTAATCCTATTGCATTACTCATTGAATGTCCCATCTGTTGATTATATTGACTCACTTCGTGTTGTCCGCCTCGAGTCCCAAGTGAGAGAGGACTACAAATAACATTAAATAAATAAGCATTTGCGTTTTACATATTATTTTTTTAGTCTAAGATTGTAACAGCCTTTGCTTTTTGTAATAAGCTCTTCTGCTTCTACTACCGCTACTACGGTTTTTACTTACAGGTTTCTGAGCACCTGCCACAGACCCAATGACAGCAAAATACTAATGACATTGCACAAGATGTTATGCAATTAACCCAACTGCACATTGTTGTGAACAATGCAACAGCCCAGCATCTTGAGCAACATTTAACAGAGAACAATCGCTAATCGGCCAGCATGTTGAATGGAGAACACTGCATACTTTGACTAGAATGGAAAATAATAAGCAAACCAACCATTTAGAACCTCCTGCCCCAGTGAAAATTATGCATATGCTCCTCTGAGTAAAGGCCCCAAACGTGACATGTCACTGTTCAGCAGAAATCTCCACAGAAGTAATATAAAAAGTTAATTAAAAATGCTGTGTGGTTATCCAAGGTGTCATTAAAGCTCACGGAAGCACAGCCATTAGAGTGGGTCCACTGGTTTTTTTGGCTTCTTGAAATCCATGTAATCTACAGTTTCACATATCCCATTCACAGCCCCTGGCAGCTGTCAAATCAGCCAACATAATTCATTCTAGAAATCATCAGAGCCTAAATATGTTTTGACAAGGCAACATGAGGAGTATCTGCAAAAGAAAGGGGTAGATGCCCCAAATTGGATTCTGTGATTTTTATGCAAGGTTGCAGGCACCAATAGAAGCTTTTTTCATTCACAGAGCAAACGAAGGAAGAATCAGAATTTTTGAGATAATATCTGGCAGATGCCCCTCACGGTACGATGACTTTTGGGCCACTCCATTTGAACTTTATAGGGAATCAAAGGAGGACAGAAAACAATTCAAGGCTGTGTGTGAAGGCTTCTAAATTACTTGGCTAGGGTCAGGCCTGCTGGTTTCACAAGACACAAAAATAAACATTTATAGACCAGACCTCTTGAGTGAAGCCAAGAAAAAAAATATGGCTTTCACTGGTGAGAAAATATTACTTCATAGTACATTATTTATGAAAGACCAAAACACCTGGGAAAGGGCAGAAAATGAAACAACACTCCTCAAAATAATCCTAAGGGTACATTCAGTGGAGATCAGCAATTGGAGCTTCCACATACCACCACATGTGACTAGCTGACAACCCAAAGATGCGTGGGATGGAAAGACCAGTAATTGTGGCAAATACTTGCCACAGTCCAGTCAGTGACTGTAGGTGGTGCAGGAACCTCTAGATTTGCCTTGAGAAGGTTTTGGTTTAAACAAAACTTGGTCTCAATTCTGGCTCCAGGTCTTATAAACTTTGCCCACTGCCTAATCTGTTTTATCACCAGCCCCAGGCACCAAATGTGACATCAGGGCTAAGGCACCAAATGTGACATCAGGGCTAAGGCACCAAATGTGACATCAGGGCTGGTGACAGCACACTGAAAACACAATATGAACGAATTATCCCAAAGAGTGATGCATAAAACCCCTCTGAGAGACTTTAACTGCCTACTTATAACATTTTGACATCCCACAAAATTCTTCAGGAGTTTTGCCTGAGCAGGAACCTCCAAATCAAACTTCTGAGATAAATTTGGTGGCAACTCCTACAGATAGATCTGGAGGTCACATATACCCCCAAAAAAACCTGTAATCTGAAATCATGACTATTTAGGTAAAAGTCACAAAACCCATCACCATTTGCATCATGTTCAGAGTTTCTAAGATATGCAACAAAATGAACTTAACCTGTACATTTCCCTGAAATTCCACTGATAAATTATTGTTACATTTGTTAGCAGACTCCCCAATCCATCAATTCACCCTTTTTGCCATCAAGTTCCAGCCAATTTATGCTGACCCTATAGAGTTTTCAAGGCAAAAAACCAACAGTGGTTTGCCATTGCCTTCCTCTGTATAATAATCCTGGACTACCTTGGAGGTCTCTCATCCAAGTACTAACCAGGACAGACGCTTCTTGACTTGCAAGATCTAAGAGGGCTACCCATTACCAGTCTAAATTCATATTCTTACCTTATCTTTATTTTCAAAGGCAGACATTTCAAGCTTGGTCCGAATCACAAAGGGTGTAGACAGTCTCAGAAGTACTCGTTCAAATGTGGAACCAATCTTTGGAGAAACAATTTCGAAGCAGTCCTGGAACTTCAATGCCTTGTGAGTGTCACACTTGAGTTGCTTCCTAAGACCTTCTCCCAGCTGCAGCACCAGCATGCTGGGATCAAACATCAGATGAAAGGGGAAAGCTCTGCAGAACGTACTGATGCTTATCCTCAAGTCTGCAGGGGAATGGGAAGTCCCCAGAGGAAGCGCTTTTGTGATATTTGCATTCTCACGTTCTTTGATAATAAAAATGAGGCAGCTGCAGTTGCCTGGGTTGGAGTCCTCGGAACATGGCTCATCATTTGCAATCTGTTCCACATCAACCTCCAGTTGGTAGATCTTCCTTGCTGCTGCCTTGACCATACCCATCATGGCAAAACCAACTATCTGATGTGGGTGGAAGTAGTGGAGCATAAGGTTACCTTCAGGGAGCTCTTTGCATAGGAAAGAAGGGGATTCTGAAGTGGCCTGCCTTCCAACGGAAGTCCTGATGTGTTCCTGCAAGGCATCGAAGCCATTAAAGAAATCTTGTAAGGTGCCACCCACCGCTCGGAGGACTCGTTCATTCTCATCAAAGCAGATGTTGAAGAATTCCACCCCAAATTTCTCTTGCAGTTCTTCAAACTTCAAGCCTACACAGCAATGAACAGGCATATGTCAATACGATATCACCGTTGATTAGCACCAAGGCTTGAGAACATTGAGAGGCAAATTAATACAAGGTCACCTACTGAGGAATATGGCTCTAGAACATAGCCAGCAACTATAAGGATCTACGAATGCAACTATGGACGACAGTCATATCCAGTTCCCTACCTCTGCCCCATAAAATGGCCTACTGGCCAGCCTTGTTACCACAGATGTTATTCCTTCCACTCCTAACTCTTACTTCTGAATCAGCCACTTGGGAGCTAGGAAGTATTCAAGGGGAAACTGGGAGATGAATGCTACAGGGACCTCTAATGGCTAAGGCCTACTCTAAAGACAATGACCAACACTGGGCATATAAGACACACCTGAAACTACCCTACAATTTTATACCAACCATTAGAGGACTAACGAAGATGATGAAATACCCCTCTTCCTGTCAGTAAAAGTGATGCCCACTCAGAAAATGGGAACAGTTCTCACACTGTTCTGAGGCGCCATCAGTCTGAAAGACATGCCAGTAAGAGAGTTATTACAAATACAATGGAACCAGCAACCTCTACAATTTCTTTTTTAGGACACACGCTTAGCCTTTTCAAGCTCGCATCACAGAATCTCATGCTTTCAATTACCGAAAGGTCATCCTGCTAAGAACTGACGCTGTTAAAGCATAGACCAGCAAATGTGGTCTTGCTTGGATGTACTAATATCTTAGTATCTGCTGACTGTGTCACCTGTGCAGGCACACATTTGGCCGGCGCTACTGGTATTGACCTTTAAAGCCTTGTGTGGCCTGGAACCAACATACCTGAGGGACTGCCTCTCCCCATATGTGCCCCAGAGAGTCTTGTGCTCTGCTGATCAAGATCTGCTGGTTGTCCCCAGCCCAAGGGACATCTGCTTAGTCTTGACCAGTGTTCCCTCTAAGCTGAGTTAGTGTGAGCTAGCTCACAGTTTTTTAGCCTCCAGCTCACCCATTTGTGCCTTAGCTCAGGAAGGAGGGCTCCAGAGCAAACTAATTTATGCAGCAGCCAAATTGTTTGCTCACAGCTTTAATGCCAGTAGCTCACAAAGTAGAATTTTTGCTCACAAGACTCTGCAGCTTAGAGGGAACATTGGTCTTGACCAGGGACAGGGCTTTTTCTGCCCTGGCCCAAACCTGGTGGAACATGCTCCCATTTGAGATCAGGGACCTGCAGGAGCTGTTCCACCAGGCCTTTGGCTGAGGCAGTGGGCATCCAATAAAAACCTGGCCTCCCCTGCTGAAATTCACCACCTCTGCGTAGCCAATTAAGATATTAGAGACCCAATAGCACCAGCTTGGAAACCTTGCACACAGACAAAGAGTACAACCTGTTTTAATTTATGTTGTTTTAAATTGTTTTTAATTATTCTGTAATACTGTATCTGATGTGTTCTAAAATCTATGTTGTGATCTGCCATGAGTCCACTCGCAGGGAGGGTGGAATATAAATTGAAGTAAATAAATTAAAGACTGCTGTTGGAGGACTGTCCATTTTACATGGACTACAAATCCTTTCCACCTTTACACAGTTTCTGAGGAAAGGCATCATGTGCATTTTACCCTTCAGTCACACTTATCTGTTGGGGTAACCAGTTTCTCTATTCTCAAAAACAGCGCGAGGGAACAAAACATGTAAAATGATGGCTTTTTCAGGACCACCAAATTCATACATAGCAAAACACTTGCTCTGTGCAAGTAATTCTACATAGTTTAATCGGGCAATGAAAGCTGAGAAGTCCAAGGGTTAATTTTCATGAGGACCATTCCATGCCTCTTTCCCAATAACTGCCTTTCATTCATTCAGTTAGGCTACCGAGGGGCAAGAAGAATGATTTTGTCAAACACAACTAGCTACCAAGAAAGACTGTGAAAAGCAACAAGAGATGGAACTGTGAAAATGGAAAGTTGGGAATTCTCTTCCCCTCCATTTGCTTAATTTAAAATGGAAAGTTGGGAGGAGAAGACTATGTTTCCACTAAATGGTACTCTGATCAACTTATCTCAAGAACTTAACTTCTTTCATGCATAAATCCATGCTACCCACACTTTCACCCATTTGTTCTTTCAGTTTATCATCTTTTCACCTAAGCAAAGATCCACCAGTCTTGGCTTTTCTCCACTTCAATGGAGTAAAGGGTGCTTCATAAGAGGGACTCCCCCAACTTAGACACTGTTGCCTCCAGTATAGGAAGATGCTTGAGTTGCAACCTCCTGATACTGTGTGGTTGGCCATGCCCACCATGGCGGCCATTTTTATGGTGGTGCCCACTACCCATTCTTGAAATTCCATAAGCGCCTGAAGGGTGGAAAGGGGGGGGGGTGACAGACCCCTGATATGGATGAACCCGGCATCCCCAATCCTGTTTCTTTGATGTCAAGCCCTGGCCACACCTGCAAGCCTGGAAAGTGAGGAGGTTTGCTGCCGAACACATTTAGGATTGAAGAACTTTGCTTAGGAAAGAAGGGGATTCTGAAGTGGCCTGCCTTCCACAGTGTAGGTGGTACTCGACATATGTAACAGGCAGAGTTATATCCAGCAAATTATTGGCCGCAAATGAAGAAGCTCTCATGCTGGGCTAAGTAGCTGTGGTTTCTGTTCAGTGCTCACAAGCATGCCAAGGAAAAGCAAGAATCTTACGAAAGGAACCAGATTTTTTCTGCAGCATCTTATTAAATGAAATGCAACATGAATTAGCTACATGAAGAAGAATAACTACCACAGAGAAAACCACATCTTTCATTTCTATCAGAATATTCTATTTCCTAAGGGCATGAATTTAGATACTTGGAACAATATAAATATTCAGCAGCCCATATGATATCAATAAAATCCCCACAGAGCTGCCAGGAACACTGTACAATTTGGATGGCTCACAGTCTTCTGAACTTGGGAGAAGAGTGTAATTAAAAAGTTTTATGCCCCGAGGCGTGAGAAAAAATGGAGAAAGGTGGAAACGGGAGGGCAGGGGAAAAAAGACTGTTTATCCACACACAAATGGGGGAGAGAAGGGATTAAAATCACAAGGCGGTTTTCCAGATAATGCACATTGCTTGCAGTATTAATGACTTCATCAGGCTTTTCAGCCAGCGATCTACTCAGTGGATAACAAAGAAGAATCAGGGTCTACAAGCTTCGTCAAGCCTTGCCATTCACACATCAGCAGAACATGAAGAGGCTAGATGGCCACTTGTCAGCAATGCTGATTCCGTGAACTTAGGAAGATCACAAGAAGGGAGGGGACAGAGGCTTAAAAACAAAGAGAAGCCAGTGTTGGATCAGGCCAGTGGCCCATCCAGCCCAACACTTGTCACACAGTGGCCAAAAATACCAGGTGCCATCAGGAGGTCCATCAGTGGGGCCAGGACACTAGAAGGCAAAAAGTTGTCTTTTTGCCCTGAGATAGCCCAGGCAATCCCAATCTCATCAAATCCCAGAAGCTAAACAGGGCCAACCCTGGCAAGTACTTGGATGGGAGACCTCCAAGGAATACCAGTGATGAGAGGCCAGAGCATGCTATCAAGCCACTTCTCTGAAAGTCCTCCAGGCCCCGGTAGGAGTTGTCAGAGATCACCATGACTTCCAGGCACTGGCACACACGCACTCATACACACAATGGGGGGGACCCAGAAACAGTTATCTCTGCTGCAAACAAGCCAGCATGTTATTCCCATAGCACAGGGGTCCCCAAAGTCGGTCATCAGTGCTTAGTTCTTGTGGCCCTTTCTTACATGCCCAGGGAAATGCTGATTGCCACTTTGGGGTCAGGAAGCAATTTTTCTCCAGGCCAGTTTGGACAGGGATCCTGGAAGTTTTTTGTCATCTTCTGCGCATGGAACAGGGCTCACTGGGGATGGGGAGGGAGGTATTTGTGAATTTCCTGCATTGTGCAGAGAGTTGGACTAGATGACCATGGAGGTCCCTTCCATCTCTATGAGTCTATGATTCTAAGAACCACAGCAAACACTGCAGCAACAACCCAGAGGTATACAGTCCTACCCTAACCACATTTACTCTGAAACCAACCCTATTAATATCAATGAGATTAATTTTATTAGATTTATAGCCCGCTCTCCCCTGCAAATGGGCTCAGAGAGGGTAACATCCTGATAAAACACAATATACAATCTAAAACATTCACAATTCAAATACAGTAAATTCAATAAAATGATAAAATACCATAAACAACACTACTAATACATGGGTGCAAATTTTCAGGGGAGTAAGTATCTAAAAACTGACTGATATGAAGGGAAAAGGGGGGAGGGGAAAGGGGAGAAGGAAAAGGGGGGAGGCCAATCAAGATGGAAATTTTTTTTTACTTCCGAGTCTATTTCTCTAGCATTACAGCTGGGTAGACTAATCCTATGAATGTTTAATCGGAATCAGGGGCCACCAAGTTCAAGAGTGCTTACTACCCAATAAGAATGCACAGCAGCCACATGGTATTGTCTTGTGGGAGGGGGCTGTGGCTCAGTGGTAAAGCATCTGCTTGGCATGCAGAAGGTCCAAGGTTCAATCCCCGACATCTCCAGGTGTTTTTTTTTAAAAAGGATTAGGTAGTAGGTGATGTGAAGGCCCATTGCCTGAGACTAGAGAGCTGCTGGAAGTCTGAGCAGACAGTACTGCCCTTGATAGACTGATGATCTGATCCAACATAAGGCAGTCCGTGTGCTCATGTGTCTGAGGTTTGGTGGATAAGGGGGGGATTTAATTACCGTTTTCAGGTCAGCCTTCAGTCTTGCTCTGGAACCCACTAACAGATTATTCTTGTGCAGGGTTGCCAGCAGGCCTTGGGGAAAAATGCCCTGTCCCTTTGACAGAGGCTTAATATATGTGGACATGGCTAGCTGAAGCTTTCCCTGTCATGAAACTAAACAACATAAGCTGGCAAATAACATTCTATCAAGCCTCCATTAAAAGGGCAATTTTCTCCAGGCCAGTTGGCAACTCCACGCACAGGTTAAGGCCAGCCAAGCATTTTAGTTTGAAATCTCACCAATCACAGTGACAACATTTTAGCCCCGGGCAAAATTACCTAATAAGAATGTAAGGAGAGCCCTGCTGGATCAAACCAAAGGGCCATCAAGTCCAGCCTTCTGTTCACACAGGAGACGACCAGCTGCGTCCAGGAAGCCCACGGACAGGAGAGACTGCAGCTGCAGCATCCAGCCACTGTGCTTCCCAGCCACTGATTCAAAGAGGCATACTGCCTCCAGTACTGGAGGAGGCAGATATCCATCCTGACTAGTAGCCATTGTGACTAGTAGCCGTTTACACCGCCATCCTCCATGCATAGTAATTGTCAGGGTCCCTGTGCATTTGCCTTTTACAGCTCGCCTGCCATTGAGAGAGGAGGTTCCTCTCTCTCTCTCTCTCTCTCTCTCTCTCTCTCTCTTTGATGTGGCCGGGGGTTGTCACCTTAGCGGTGCCAAATGTCCTGGCTTCTCGAATGTCTGTGATCCTGTTTTCCTTGCTATGTAGAGGCTACGTGCCTATGGGGGGGGGAAGCTGACTGTTAGTTCTGGTGGGCAAATACCCTGGGGTGATTGGGTCCTGAGCATTAGTGCCTTACTTGAATCCACAATACCTGCAACCTTCGCACGTTCAACTTCAGTCCTAACAAAAGATGTGTCCTGGATGGCAGCTATCAACTGTCTCAATAAAGTTAGCTTTCTTCAAACTGAATGGTGTTGAGAACTGATTTAACCAAGATCCTGACATTGACACGATGAAGAGACTTGATATATGCATCCTAGTGCACAAACCTCAGGGGGGGGAAGCGGACTGTTAGTTCTGGCAGGCAAATACCATGGGGTGATTGGGTCCTGAGCTTTACTGCCTTACTTGAATCCACTATACCTGCAACCTTCGAGTGTTCAACTTCAGTCCCCACAATAGATGGTAGGTATCTATCAACTGTCTCAATAAAGTTAGCTTTCTTCAAACTGACTGGCGTTGAGAACTGATTTAACCAAGATCCTGACAGTAATATGACCCCGTGATAATGAACTTGCCAGCTGCCAAGGCAGAAAACACACGTTGTGCTCATTACAGAAAACTGCAACCACCTTTGCAAAATATAACTGGGGGGAAATAACCCTGTTTCACTTGGTCACAAACTCACTCCTTTTTTTTTTAAAGCACACTTAAGAGGCGGCAGGCAAAGGGGCTCCGCGATGTTTGCAAACAGCGAGAATTTCCCCCCACAGCTTTCGACACACTACGAGGTTGAAGTGTGAGAACTGCGAAGCAGCATGGAAAAGCGTTCTCGCTGCCTGCAGTTTCCTGGAAAGGCACTAAATAAGCAATCCACTAGTAAAGTCATCCTGACAAGTCCCAGAGAAATGAATGGAAAATCTAGAACACAATTAACCGGAATCTTCTCCTTGAGAAAGCCTTTGAATGGGGCTTGCACAGAGATAATAGTTCTGGTTCCCTTCTTGGGAGCCAAGAAAGTGGAAGGCATTTCACATCTTCAGACTACCAGGGAAGCAACTGTGGGGAAACAGGCAACCAAACCAATACAGGTAAGAAGAATGTATCTGTATGTTTGGATATAGATGCCAGCCTCCAGGTGGGAGCTGGGGGTCCCCTGGAATTACAGCTCATCTCCAGACTGCAGAGATCAGTTCCCCTGGAGAAAATAGATGCTTTGGAGGGTGATCTCTATGGCACTGCACCCCACTGAGGTACCTGCCCTCCCCAGGCTCCATCCCCAAATCTCCAGGAGTCTCCCAACCTGGATCTGGCAACCCTACCCTCCCATCCCCCGCCAGCGGCCACGGGGGACCTGGCAACCCTAAGAGGACACGCACACAGAAAGAACTGCTGGTGTGTGTGTGTGTACAGGGAGAAGTCAGTGAATAGAGGAAAACGAAAGGGGGGCAGAAAAACAAGGGGGTGACCTTTACTCTGAAGGGTAAAGAAGATAAGAGAGTGGCCTACTCCAAAGATGGATCCAAAAGAGAAGAAGAGATCCATCAAGGTAAAAAGGACAATGTTACATCAAGAAGGGAAGGGATTCCAGAGTTTTATGGTGGGAAGGGGAGTAGTAGTATGGCGCTACTAGTGAGTCAATACAGCAGAATTAGAAGTGGGCCCCGCATCAAAAAAGATTGAGAGCCACTGATTTAGGAGAGACATCAATCTCTGCTGACATCTGAGCATTCCACACCTCGGGGGGTTTTATGCTGAGAGATGCTTACAGAGTTCGCCACATCTGTTTTTCTCCATAGGTTTGGGGGGGTCTCCTTTGCACATGGAGTTTCCTGGAGTTCAGTTTGCATCTTTTTTTCTCACAGCTAACAGATACTCAACAACACATACAAGCGTTCCATAAATAAGTACAAAGAGGAATCTTGATGGGTTCAGACAGTTGTATCAACATTCTTCTCTGGATTGTAATGTTATCAATGCACACGTCTGCAAACTAAAAACCACAGCACATTGTGTGTGTATGAAATCCAGAATTTGTTTTAGAAATTCAGCAAGTTAAACCAATTAGGCAGCTCAGAATGGAACACGGGGCACAGAAAACTCAAAGGACAATGGTGCAGTAGGACAGGGGAAAATCTGCTGAGCCCCTCCTTAGATTTTATTCCTAAAGCATACAGGAAAGAAACCCAATGAAGAAAAAGTTCATTAGACCTCTTCTGTATTTTTAATGCTTTAATATTTTGTTTTTATGTCCGCCACCTTGGGGACTCTGAACTGGGTGGAAAAGAGGCATAGAAGTATTTCAAATAAGTAAATGAGTCCACAAGGCAGGGAGCTGAAGGAGCAACCTCAAACAGATATACAGGTGCACCCTAGTTATACAACCCTACTTTGTAATACAGTATTCAAAAGCCAGTTTCAGAGGGACATCTATGTCAGTCTGCTGCAGCCAAACTAACCAGCAGTCTGAAGATGAGACAATTAATGTGTCCGGAATTTTCATCAGCCAAAACCATCTGTATCACATGCATGACAAAGGTGCCACATTACACTCTGCTATTTACCGGCAGTGGATTGCACCAAAGCAACTAAGAGAACAGTCCTAAACACAACTACTCAGAATGCTACTGGGGTCTATTCAATGGGGCTTACTCCCAGGAAAGTGTTCTTGGGATTGAACTATAAGAGACTCATCTAAGACTTTGTAGCCCTCAAACAAGAAAACAGTGTCCCCTTCTAAGCTCTGATCCAGCAGCTTTGGTACTCATGCTGAGGCTCCAAAGCCAAAGGAGGGGCTGGTGCATAGTGTGCAAAGTCATGGAAAGCACCACATGCACTGGAGAGAATGCTCAAGTCTCCACTGTCAACAACAAAGAGCGGAGATCTGTGCCTGTTCTTGAAACCCAAGCAGAGCTCTGCATTGTGGCCTCTAGGTACTAGCACACTCAATTATATCAACAGAAACAAATATGTTGGTATTCATCATCTGAAAGCACTGCACGCTGAATATCAAATGCAGTGGAATGACAAGAAGGGATGGCTGCTGTCTGCGCCCTGATTGTGAATTTTTGGGGAGCGTCTGGACCAGAATGCTGGACCAGATGGACTTGAGATGTTTTATCAAGCCATTCTATTTAGGGAACAACCTTGCGACTGTTGCATATCAATGGCAGAGATTTCAAACTAAGGTCTGCAGAATGGAGAGTTGTGGGTAAAGTACAATGGGCAGGAAACTCAAATGGCCCCTTCCCCATAATAAAATTAGCACAACTGCACACAGTACCGAGTATATTTGCTGTACACTGGAGAATTCCTGAGACATCTTCCGTTTCATCATTGCCAGAGTTGTCTGCATAGGAGCATCGGTTAGAAATATTGTGGAAGTTCTTTTCTGCATCCCTGTAACTAGAAAACAACAACAACAAAAATTGGTATCCCAGAGCAAAACAAACATCAGCTAAGATAATTAGAGTTATCAAACATACAGAAGAACAAGCCTTCCTAAAGAACAATCTGCAAAGGGAAGACTTGCCTCAAACATTTTTTGACAGTGTGATTTCTAAAAGACATTATATACTTATTCCAAAACTTTTACTAAAGTTCTTCACCAAAGGCTCCTGCATAAAAACGTAGCATCCACAAGGCAAGAGGGAAAGTCCTCTTATCCACAGAACACATGGAGACAGCAAACAAAGTGTTGTGGTCAGAATGCTAGACTAAGATGTGGGAGACCCAGGTTCAAATTCCCACTCTGTCATGGAAGCCTGCTGGGTGACCAGGGGCCAGTCATACACTGTTAGCCTACCCTATCTCGCAGGGTTGTTGTAAGAATAAAATGGAGGAAGGGAGAATGAGGCACACCATCCCTGAGCTCCTGGGGGGAAGGGCAAAATAAAAATGTATTAAATAAATACATGCCTTAAAAAACAGCAAGCAGGAAACAGAAATAAAAGAAAGTATTTAGTTATCCATAAAAAACAAGTTTCAGGTCTAGATAGAACCTTGGCCCGATCCAGCAGGCTTTTCGTTTGGAGTGAAAGAAAATGTTATCTATTGTACTGCAGCAGGTCATGTTGACTATAGTAAGGACACTGGGGACATTTTGGGGAAATGTCATTAAAAACTCCTGGTGTCAAGCCTAGAATGGATGCAGCTGTTTCTGAATGGGTGCTCCCCATAGACCGAAAGCTGATGCTCTTTTGAAGCACCTGCTGCTCCAATAAAGTGGAGGAAAGTCAGCCTCGGCTTTTTGCTTTGGGGAAGATGCTTCGTCAAAGAACCAAATGTGTGCCAGAAGGAAACAGATGGAGGGGGCACTTAGGCACCCACGGGCATCACATTGATTCAGAGACACCCCTTTTCAAAGGTAACATTTAGCTCTGTCCAGAGAAAAAGGCAGGTAAAAGTATCTTTGTCCCTCCAGTTTAGGAGGTGCATTTTAAATCCCAGAAAAGACACAGCAAGAAACAGTTTCCCTCTTATCCAGCAGCCTTCCCCCAGTCTTGCTAGCAGCTTCCTGGGACTACTTGCTGGCTTTGTACAAACCATGGAACCTCCAAATCTTTTGTGGTCACATCCAGTGTTCCCTCTAAGCTGAGTTAGTGTGAGCTAGCTCACAGTTTTTTAGCCTCCAGCTCACACATTGTTGTCTCTGCTCAAGAAGGATGGCTCCAGAGCAAACTAATTCATGCATGAGCCAAATCGCTCACTCACAACTTTAATGCTAGTAGCTCACCAAGTAGAATTTTTGCTCACAAGACTCCACAGCTTAAAGGGAACATTGGTCACATCCATTCTGACCCAGTGTGGGTTTGGGGGAGTGATTTGCCCGGATGCCTCAGTAGCAGCACTTTATCTTTTTTCTACCTAGGGCTTGCCCCGTGCATTACAGGAGGTACAGGAAGCTCGGAGGGATGAAGAGTGCATAGAAAGATTGTTTCAAGGCGGGAGAGCCATATAGGGAGAAAGAGTTAAATGCTCTCCCGTGTTCCACTTCTCTCTTGCAAATGGGGGGATGCCATCAATGGGGGGCAAAAAAAGGCAACCAGGCAATGAAATCCAGCTCAGCTGAGAATCCTTTCTCACGGGAACATCTGCATTTCATTTTCACTGTCCTTTGTATGAATCCTCAGTTCCTGTGAGCTGCTCTGGATGCCAATTTTGGCTGAAATGCAGGATACAAATATTAATTTATTGATAGACTGATTAATTAAATAGCCCCACCCCACCACTTTGCCGCACAAGAATGGCAGCTAGGGCTCCCCCGAGCCATGTCTCCCCCATAATGCATCTAAGGGCCCCTAGATAACTAGCCACTTTTCCCCTGATTATCACTGACTTTTTACAAGAGAAGAAGAGAAGAGATTGGATTTATACCCCGCCCTTCACTACCTGAAGGGGTCTCGTAGCCGCTTACAAACTCCTTTCCCTTCCCCTCCCTCACCCTGTGAGGTAGGTGGGGCTGAGAGAGCTCCTTCAAGAACTGCTCCTGAGAGAACAGCTCTGAGAGCACTTGTAACCAGTGTTCCCTCTAAGCTGAGTTAGTGTGAGCTAGCTCACAGTTTTTTAGCTTCTGGCTCACACATTTTTGTCTTAGCTCAGGAAGGATGGCTCCAGAGTAAACTAATCTGTGCAGTAGTCAAATCACTCGCTCACAAGTTCAATGCTAGTAGCTCACAAAGTAGAATTTTTGCTCACAAGACCCCACAGCTTAGAGGGAACATTGCTTGTAACTGACCCAAGGTCACACCAGCAGCTGCATGTGGAGGAGTGGGGAATCAAACCCGGTTTTCCCAGATTAGAATCAGCCCACTTAACCACTACACCAAACTCCTGCTGCCTGCTTCCAGGAACAGGGGAGCTTACCCCAGGCAAGAATTCCCTGCAGGAGATACACAAGGGGAAGCTGAACGGAGACAAAGGGAGGAAAGGACGTGATCCCATGGAGTTTTAAGAATGCAAGCTTTCAAGCAGAGGCGAATGACCGCTCTCTGCCAGAGAGTTTTTCCTCCCTGTCTCCCACCTCTGTTCCATATTCGGCATCAGCCTATGACTAAGGCGCTACCCGGGTGACTCCCCAAGCAACAGTTCACTCTGCCACTCTACCCCAAGGTGTTCTCCAGACGTGCCAGCATTATTAACACCAAGGAGAGGGCGAGAGCTCAGCTTGACGAAAAGGTTATGGAATACGCAAGGACAAATCTCTAAAGCGCAGAGGATTTCAGAAGCCTGGCCTGAATTTTAACACACACACTCTTCTGACCCAACTTGAGCAGCACACAGAAGATGCCGGTGCACCTGGGTAATTATAAAACAGTCAAAGGTGCCTATCTGACATAGGCCATTTGTCATCGCCGTTTCGCTGAGGCAGCTTTGTGCCTATTATACCCATAAGGGCAGCAAATAGTAAGAAGCAGAATGTGGGGCGGGAGAGGTATGAAAGCAGAAGGGATTCTTGAGGTGAATACTTCAGAACACCCCTTCTAAGAGGCACCGTTAGGGGAGGCCTTGGCCCAAGCCCTGTTTAATGGCCCTCTGGGGAAACGGGTTGGCCACTGTGTGAAGCAGGATGCTGGACTAGATGTACCACTGGTCTGACTCAGCAGGGCCTTTCTTATGTTCTGATGCTGACAAGTTAAATAGGACTGTTGCCCGTTGATAGCTACTAAAATATGACTAGCCCTCCATGCGTGGTGGCTTGGCTTACAAAGACTAGCACAACAACAATGAAAAAGAAGCATAAACAACCACCAAATAAAACTCCCACTACAGCAGTGACGTCAGAGATCACCTGCTATCAAACAACCTTTAAAAGGGGCCAGCATGGAAGCACTCATGACGTCTTCAGAAAGACATTCCAGGGGAGCTGAACCACGCCTGAGGAGGACTAAAGGCCAAACCAGACATGACAGTGTCCACAGGTCAGACCCATGGAGGCCACCACCATTTCACAGTGATTTTACCCAAATCTGACCAGGCTGAGACACCCTTATCCCACCTGCCATTGCACAATTTCTAGCTGCAGGCAGGAGGCAATGAAGACATTTGGACACTTGGAAAATGTGCCTCGAGGCATTTTTTAAATCACTTTAAAATGGTGGCAGCATCCACAGGTCCAACCCATGGATGCCATCACATCTAGTTTGGCCCTGAGTTTGGACTGGGGTTGCCAGCTCTGGGTTGAGAAATACCTTGAGGTTTGGGGGTTGTAGCTGGAGGAGGGGTTAGGAGGGAAGGGACTTCAGTGGGGTATAATGCCAGAGAGTCCACCTTCCAAAGCAGCCACTTTCCCCAGGCGAACCGATCTCTGTTGCCTGGAGATCAGTTGTAATCCCATGGGATCTCCAGCCACTACCTGGAGGTTGGCAACTCTAGTTTGGGCTGTGGCAGATATTATAGATCTGAGGGAGGGGGCAGTCAGAAGGAAACTCTGCGATGATTTTGCACCAGCTGTAGAGTCCAAATCTGCAATAAGGGCAGCCTCATGTAGACAGCATTACAGTAGTCCAGTCTCGAGGTGACCATAGCGTGGATCACTGAAGCCAGATCTTTGCGTTCAAGGAAGGGAACCAACTGCCTAATCAGCCAAAGATGATAAAAGGCCGAGTTGGCAGTGGCTGCTACCTGGGCCTCCATTGTCAGGGAGGCTGGATGCACTCCCAGACTCCTAACCTCCGGCACTGGCACCAACGGCACCCCATCAAAGGTCGGGGGTAGGATCCCTACCCCTGGTCCGCCCTGACTCAGGCACAGGACCTCCGTCTTCATCAGATTCAACTTCAGTTGGCTCAGCCTAAGCCAACCAGTCACATCTTGTAACACCTGGTCAAGATCTTCCGGTTTGGAATCGGACCGGCCACCCAACAACAGATAGAGCTGGGAGTCATCAGTGTACTGGTGACAGCCCAGCCCTGTCTCCATGCTATCTGGGCAAGGGGGCCCATGTAGATGTTAAATAACATTGGGGACAGCACCGCCCCCTGATTCCACAATCAAGCGGATACCTCCGGGAGAGCTGTTCACCCAGCGCCACCCTTTGTCCCCGGCCTTGGAGGAAGGAGACAAGCCATTGCAAGGCAAGCCGCTGAATTCCAACGTCGGCGAGGCTGTGGGCCAGTAGTTGATGGTTGACTGTGTCGAACACAGCTGACAGGTCCAACAGCAACAGCACTGCCGATCCGCCTCGATCCAGATGCTTCCGGAGATCCTCTGTGAGGGCGACCAGTGCCGTCTCCGTTCCGTGACCAGGGCGAAAGCCGGACTGGAAGGGATCTAAGATGGAAGCGTCATCCAAAAACCTCTGGAGCTGCATCGCCACCGCCCTCTCTCTATTAGCTTGCCCCAAATAGGGCAAGTTGGAAACCGGCCGGTAATTCGTCAATTCGGCCAAGTCCAAAGTTCATTTTTTAAGGAGAGGATGTACCACTGCTTCCTTGAGTGCTTCTGGGAACAGCCCCTCTGAGAGGGACTGGTTGACAATTTCCCTAAAGGAACTGTTAATGGAACTGTTACTTTTATCTAGGGTTGCCAACTCTAGGTTAGGAAATTCCTGGAGATTGGTGGGTTGAGCCTGGGAATTCCTGGAGATTGGTGGGTTGAGCCTGGGAATGCTCATGTCGTATCAGCATTCACCAGTGCAACAAACTCAGACTGCAAACTATTTTCAGTAGGAATTAGGTTATGGGCTTATATGTTTCACAGAACAGAAAGGCAGTCTCACGGAGGTCTGAAACCATTTCTGCAGGCAAAAATAGCTGACCCATTAACAAACAAGCCATTACACAATTCTCTAGAGGAAGGGCATGGGACTCTGGATATGCTTAATTCTGTCCCCAGAAATCAGTTATTACACATTAGGTAAATTCATTTCAGATTTATTTCTTATTATTGCCATTTTGTGCAGTTAAAGAAGGTATGCAAATCAATGTACAGGACTCCACACACAATTAAAACATTTATAACACTACACACCAAGAGAACTCAACAGGAGTGTGCATTCGGTTTATCCGAGCTGGAAGCACACACACACACACCCCGAAAAATACCTTACTGGTATTTTCAGGTATTTTTTCAGCAGGCTATCAGCTGGGTATTTATCCGGCTATTCGATACAGCAAGCCCAAAAAATCCCAAAAATATTTGGGATTTTTTGGGGGCCACTGGATAGCTGGTGTCAAAGGGTATTTAAAGGGATTGCAGTCTCTTTAAGCACCTTCTGGGTGAAGCCGCAGCTTGGAGAAAACATTTAAAGAGACTGTGTTCCCTTTAAATGCCTTTTCCCCCTCCTTTGGAAACAATGCAGGATGGGGGCACCTCCTTCTGGAGCCCATAGAATTGGACCCCCTGGTCCAATCTTTTTTAAACTGGGGGGGGAGGCTTGAGGAAAGGCACCAGCAGCTATGCTATAAATTTGGTGCCTCTACCTCAAAAAACAGCCCCCACAGAGCCTCAGATGCCCCTGGATCAATTCTCCATTATACCCTTACTACCCTTATTATCTACTTACCCAATTGCCTGATGACTATAATGGTCCCCATAGGGTCTAATGAAGGGAAAAAATTCAGCAATCCCAAATATTTACCAAATCTGAATACCATACTGATATTGGGATTCGGGAATATTGGGAAATGACGATAATTTTGGGGTTCAATATACCCAAACCCCAAAAATACTCTAACTTTGTTCTGTTTCAGAATATATGACAAGTGTCTGGTGAAATTACTGAAGCTGCGGGGGGAGCTGGGTGAGACCTCAGGAAGTGGGGCCAGTTTGGTGTAGTGGTTAAGTGTGTGGACTCTAATCTGGGAGAACCGGGTTTGATTCCCCACTCCTCCGCTTGCACCTGGCTGGATGACCTTGGACAAGCCATAGTTCTGTCAGAGGTGTCCTTGAAAAAGAGCAGTTTCTGTCAGCACTCTCTCAGCCCCACCTAACTCACAGGGTGTCTGTTGTGGGGAGGGGAAGGGAAAGGAGTTTGTAAGCCACTCTGAGACTCCCTTGGGTAGTGAAGGGCGGGGTATAAATCCAATCTCCTCCTCCTCCTCCTCCTCTTCACTGCAGTCCCAGCCCAAATTAGGATCTTGCACACTAGCTATTTTTTTAAAGGCACCTCAAAGCTCCATGTACAGAATTTTCAGTGGCTTGTCTAGCTACGCAGCTACTGACGAGGGAAGGCAGATTAGCATGTGTGAGAGCAGGAGGCGATATATGCATCAATCGCAGGGGGCAGATATGGCAGATTGGTGTAGCAGTCAGAGTGTCCAGCTAGGAAGCGGGAGACCCACAACTGGATCTCCACTCTGCTGCAGAAGCTCACTAGGTAACCTTGAGCTAGTCTCCTTCTCTCAGCTTAATTTACCTCACAGGAATGTTGTTGTGCCGGAGGGAGTAAGCAACTTTGTAAGCAACAGATCATACCTGTATATATACAGGGTGGCTTGTTAAATTAGCATGCAAAATAGTGAAGATAAAAGGAATGCATAAACACACAACACACACACACACACACCCTGTATATATACAAGCATGATCTGTAATTCCATCTCGTTGTCTGAAGAAGTGTGCTTTGCACACAAAAACTCACACCTTGAATAAAACTTTGTTGGTCTTAAAGGTGCCCCACTGGACTCCAACTTTGTTCTATTGCTTCAGACCAACATGGCTGCCCACCTTGATATATTCTGAAAGTTATCTTTCCAGCAGTAGTAGCATAAAGATAAAATTAAAATGTTGTCAGTGTGATGTCACTTCCGGGACAGCAACAGGTTTTTAATGGTCTTTAACAGTTCCTAGTGGTTTTAACATCTAGCCGGCTTTTAACTGCTTTTCACACCCTTTCCCCCATGCTAATGTAAATTGAGGGGTTAGGAATTTATATTACGGTGTCATGAAGATGTTCGGTTATATGGATTGGGATTTTAGATTGTGTATTATATTTATATGTACTCTTATGAATTCCGTTCTGCGATGCCCTGAGCCCGCTTGCCGGGAGGGCAGTATAGAAGCCTACCCTCTGATCTCCCGCTGGTTGCCTGGCAACTCTATTTAGTAGTTCAAATGCCTCACCTGATGGCCACAAGCCCCAAAGAACACATATAGGAGCTTCAGAAACAACAAATATAGAAACACAGAAAGCAAGACACACAAGCTCCAATTATTGGCTGAGTTCAGACTGGCAGTTTGCCCGGAAATAGGCACCACGTGCCAGAAACGTTTCACAAACAGATTAAAGGGCCGGTTCACACAGACACGTCTGTCAGGCGTTCACCAGCCGTACTCAGCCCGTCTTGTAGCGCTTGCCTCCCGAGTTTAAAAAGGACCTGGTGAAAGTGGTAGCAAACCCTGGAGAGCGCGGTCATCCCGTGTTCATCCCCCACCAACAAAGTGTGAACGCCGAAAGCCACAATTGCTTGTGCGCTTATGCGCATATGCGCATATCTCTGGATTACCAAAAAGAAAGCTGCGCCACCGCCAGGGGCAGGCCAACAGCGTGAACGCTCCCTTGCGCCTCTTCCCCAGTATGCTCCCGCATCAGTTGGAGCAGTGTGACAGGGAAGCCATGGGACAGTGTGACCGGGAAGCCATGACTCCCTTGCGCTTCAAACTGCCAGTCTGCCCTCGGCCATTAATTCTATAGCCAGTAGGACTACAAACTCTGGGAGGAAAACACGGCCACTTCTGCACTGTCACTTTTGCTTTGGGTTTCCCCCCACTTTTCCACATATGTTTTGCTCCCTCTGAGACTACTAGAGAAAGCAAAACACATTGGGGGGGAAACCCCTGAAGCAATAGGGACAAATGAGTGACAAAAAGTCTTCCTTCTTCAGAGACTATATTCAGCGCTATACATTTTCAAGCATTCCCAACAAATGTGGAGAAGGTCAAAATCATGGAAAAGAGAAAACAGACCAATTCAAAAAGGAAATGCTTGAAAGATTGGTAGAAAAGGAGGGGGAGGAGGAAAGGATGTGCAAAGAGACATGCATGGACCCCACTGGAATAAATGAGAATGATACAGATGTGCTCTTCTCATTCACTGCAATGGAGCTTGCGCAAGAGAATATCCTGGAAGCCCAGCTCCCACAACTCCACAAGGCACTAGCCTGGCAACTGCTGCTTAATTTTTCATTGCCACCCTCTCACCCCTCCCTTTCTCCCTCTCCCCTCCTTCCAAATTTGGAGGAATCGGCTCTACTTACCCAATCGCCTGATGCTCGTAATGCTGCAGCGTCCTCTGGAGAGTCTGCCTTATGGTCTGAGGCTGGAGAATAAACACAGAAATAATAATAAAAATGTTATCAGCGCATCGGCAGTCAGCCTCGCACTCGGCACGCTGTCTGAATGGAGGTGACTACTGGCTTTATCACTTAATCTAATGTATGTTTTTCCAATTACATTCTTTTTTTCCTCTCCTCGCACATCTGCTGTGCTTCCCCCAGAGTAACAGGAAGAAAAGAAGCCCAGAAGTAGCAAGCTGTTTTTGTACTGCAAACATCAATATTTCAAGGTTCCTCCTTCAAACTCCAGCCCCTTCACTGAAAATCAGCTGTGGGGTGTTGTTGTTGTTTTTTACAGCCAGGGCAACCGTCGCAAAAAAGCAGAAAGATAACAGAAGTACACAGAAGAAGAAAGCAGCCCCCTTAGGGGAAAAGTAACCATTACATCTCTTCACCTCCCTCCCACCACTGCCAACCCCATACAGTGTTCTTCTGTTCCTCATTGCAGCATTTTGAGGCTGCTTTTTGATGAAAGCAAAAAGGGACCAAAGGGGCCCAAAAATTTGCCTGTTTAATATGACCCCTTAGATCAAGGGTGTCAAACATGCGGCCCGTGGGCTGGATCTGGCTCCCACAGGGCTCCTATCCGGCCCCTGAGCAACTGGCTCTCTCCTGCTTCCTTCTCCAGTTTTGCTACTGCTGCATTGCAGCTTGTTTTGCCAGATTCTCTCAATCACACAGGAGAGACAGATAGGCAAGCCTCTGTTCTCTGCAGTGGTTGAGGCTCCTCCCCCTCCTCCTTCCAGGGGGAGGAAGGGAATGAGCCAGAGCTTGCAGTTACTTTTCTGGGAAGACTACAGTTCTGTAGACAAACACATAGCCATTACTTTGTGTCATAATGCCTTCAAATGTTCTTGACCAGCACACAAAACTATTGATGTATAAATGCTCACAATGCCCAGCCGGCAGCAGAGAAATGCCACCCAAAAACAGGGGTTTCCCTGTCCCTAGCAGGTTTCCCTGTCCCTAGCAGGTGTGTGGCAACCCTACATTATGCCCTGCCAAGTTCCCTCCCCTCTCCAAACCCTGTCCTCCCCAGGCTCCACCCCCAAAATCTCCCGGTATTTCTCAACCCAGAGCTGGCAACCCTAACTGAACTCCAGGCTAGAGAGTAGGGTTGCCAAGTCCTTTGAACTCACCGGCGGGGGACTGTCTCTCAGCTCCAGGAGTTGCTGTGGGACCCGCGCTGCCTGCACGTCACAGGAAGTGACATACGACGTAGAACACGTTGGGGGCGTGGCCCCAATCGGCAGAGGGAAAACCAAAGACCACGTCCCCAACATGCTCTACGTGGTTACGTCACCTCTGGTGACACAGCCACACTGCGCATCAGGGGGCGGGGTTCCCCCCGGGGCCCGATTCCGCGGCGGTGGAAATCGGGCCTCCAAAGCGGGGGTTTACCTGCCACCCGCCCCCACTTGGCAGCCCTACTAGAGAGATCAGTTCCCCTGGAGAAAATGGCTGCTTTGGAGAGTGGACTCCATGGCAATATACAGTGCTGAGGTTCCTCCCCTTCCCAAGCCTCACCCTCAAATCTCCAGGAATTTTCCAACTCAGAGTAAGCAATTCCACTTCCTGGACAGCCTCTATACTAGTTTTGCCAACCTCCATCTGGGGCCTGGAGATCTCCCAGAATTACAGACTATAGAGAAAACGGCTTCATTGGAGGGTAAACTCTACGACAGGTCCTTTGCCTCCCTAGGCTCCACCTCCAGCTCTGCCTGCTTCTAGCCCCTCTGTCTCAAGACCCTGGCCTACCAAGGTTAGATCCAGTCTCTGCTGGTCCTGACATTTCCCTTAAAGCCAACATTTCCAGACTGAGGCCTGCATCCTGGAGCTCTTACCTATCTACTACTTTAAACCACTGCTAGACACTGACCAGTCATTTCAAGTCATCAGCCTACCAAAAGAATGATCATCAGCCAGAAGGAGTTAAAAAAATTAAGCCTACTCAAAAGCAAAACACTGAACAATAGACATTGTTATTAACATCTATTTTTATATTCAAAGTTCATCTCTAATTGGGGCATTTTTGGCAGCAGTTTGGTTGCTCAGCTGAACAGAATCAGTTTGAACCATCCAAGCAGAACCAAATGTGAAAAAAGATCTTGTCCATCTCTAACACAGACGAAAAAAGTCAATTTTCTTGGCAGTGGCTGTGAATATTTATGCAACTGGCCAATCCGTTCTAACCGGAGTAATATTTGTTTTTAACCTCACAGGTTATTATTGAAATTTATTGAATTGAAATTATTGAAATTTGTATGGCATACTGAGTGACTATTTTTTTTTTGCATTCTTCTTCCTGCAAAAAATGTGGCCTATGAAGCTAGCACTTTTCTCTAAATATAGAATGCAAAAGATTACAAAGACATTCCTTCAATTCTGAGAAATGTGCCTTTAAAAAAATATTTCTTAAGTTAGTAGATCAAGTTGGCAACAGCAAACCCTCTGGGTAGTAGAGGCACCTATCAATTGACTCAAATAGACATACTTCAAATAGGCGACTTTAGACTTCGGCAATATTTTAGAAATCATTCCGTCATCTTTTTCCAGTGCTCCCAATAAAGATGGAAGGCCAGGCTGTGCCAAGGGAACAGAATTAAATAAAACAAAAGAACAGTAAACCACAACTTAATTATCCCCACCAGAACTAAAGCAAAACCATACGATCCATAAGGAGGAAGCAGAACGTTCAATTTGCCTTCTTCGGCTAGTTGACGCTAACAATTTCCTTTTCCATTTAGAGTGCAGCTCCGCACACACCGAAAAATCAAGAAGGGTTAAGGCTTTTATGGTGCCATCCGGAACAGAGTAACACCCTCCTGAGCTCATTGGCCTCTGTGGACTTCGAAGGGCATAATTCTGCTTAGGGGTGGCACTGTAAAAGGTTCTTTTGCGGAGGGGGGGGGAATCCACACCAGGCACTTTTGCTCTCAGCAGGAGTTAAATTTACTATCTCAGGAAAGCATTTAAAAAGAATCAACTGTGCACTTGCACACACCAAAAAAAAAAAAAAAACAGAAGATGCTCTATTTAAATGAGACCACACATAGGAAGCAGCTTCCTCCCATTTGGAGAAGCAGGTGTTTAAGTCCTAAAGGCCTGATGGAGCAGAAATTCTCTTCAGATGCTGCTCAAACACAGACAATTTAGTAGCTCTACAACTCTGATTCTTGCTGCGAGGGAAGGAATGGAAATTGTACCATCTCTTCCTGGCCTTTTTATGTTGAAACCCGGAGTCAGTTTAACCCATTACAAGATTTTTTTGGACAATTAAAATTAAGCAAACAAAATCAGGCAAGCCTACAAAGACAAGAATTAGCTCATCTATTTAATTGAGCTGCACAGATGACAACTCTTTGAACTTCTTTTATGCCATGACCCCTTCATCGATGTCAACTGTTATTCCAAAATTGATATGGCCCTTTACCTCATTATCAGTTTCCTGATTTAGAGACAGACGCCCAGTGGGATAAGTGTGTGCTTGTGGGCCAAAGCCCATTCTCAGTTTCATGCCCTATGCAGCCACCTTGTCTGAAGCTAACTGCAATGTCCTAACAGTTCTGCTCCTGTTTCTTTCCTTTCCCTTAGTAAAGCTAGTTTGGAAAGCCACTGCCAAGGAAGTGAGACGTGCCTACTAAAGAGCCCTTTTCAGTTGTTATGTTTCAACACCTGTATGGGTAGAAAAGAGCAAGAGTCCTGTAGCACCTTAAAGACTAACAAAATATGTGGCAGGATATAAGAACATAAGAACATAAGAGATGCCAATGTTGGATCAGGCCAAAGGCCCATCCAGTCCAACACTCTGTATCACACAGTGGCCAGAAATACCAGTGCCATCAAAAAGCCCACCAGTGGGGCCAGGACATTAGAAGCCCTCCCACTGTTGCCCCCCCCCCAAGCACCAAGAAGACAGAGCATCACTTGCCCCAGAGTCCCTATCTATACCTTGTGGCTAATAGCCACTGATGGACCTCTGCTCCATATGCTTATCTAATTCCCTTTTGAAGCCGTCCATGCTTGTAGCCGCCGCCACTTCCTGTGGCAGTGAATTCCAAGTGTTAATCACTCTTTGGGTGAAGAAGTACTTCCTCTTATCCGTTCTAACCCGACCGCTCTGCAATTTCATGGAGTGGCCACAAGTTTCTGTGAGCTTCTGTGAGTCACTGCTCACTTCTTCAGACAGCAGTGACTCAAGAAAGCTCATACCCTGCCATATATTTTTGTTAGTCTTTAAGGTGCTACTGGACTCTTGCTCTTGTCTACTGCTACAGACAGACTAAGACAGCTACCTATCTTGATCTATCACGTGTATGGGGAGACGATATTACACACAATCCTCCAACTCTGACAGCGTTTTTGTTTGTCTTTTGAAAGAGGCAATATGTATATTTCAGCCAAGGTACACACCAACCAGAAACCAAGGCTGAAAATAAAATTGTTGCTCCTTTCATACAAAATGGCCATTGTACATACACCCACCAACCTCCAGGTAGGGCCCGGAGTTCTCCTGGAATTATAATTTGCAGAGAATATATGGTTGCCAACCCGCAGGTGGTAGCTGGAGCTCTCCTGGGATTACAACTGATCTCCAGGCAACAGAGATCAGTTCACCTGGAGAAAATGGTCACTTGCTTTGGAAGGCGGATTCTATGGCATTATACCCCACTGAAGTCCCTCCCCTCTCCAAACCCTGCCCTCCTCAGGCTCCACCCCCAAGATCTCCAGGTATCTTCCAACCCAGAGCTGGCAACCCCATCAACAGTTTTAGAGGGTGAACTCCATAGCACCTCATCCATGTTCTCCCAAAACACATGGTGAAATGTAACAAATGAAAAGGGCTACGATCTACATAACACCTGGCTCACCCCCAGGCCTAGCACAGTCCACTAGTCCTGTGGAGAGACCCCTCTAGAGGCTTGATAAGCTCTCTGTTTTGTTTCCTGTCAGGTCCTGCACAAACAAGACAGTTGTCAAGCTACTGAAATATAACAAATATGTCTGGTGGGCAGTGTTCCCTCTAAGCTGAGTTAGTGTGAGCTAGCTCACAGTTTTTTAGCCTCCGGTTCACACATTTTTGTCTTAGCTCAGGGAGGATGGCTCCAGAGCAAACTAATTTATGCAGCAGCCAAATCACTCACTCAGAATTTTAATGCCAGCAACTAACAAAGGAGAATTTTTGCTCACAAGACTCCACAGCTTAGAGGGAACATTGGTGGTGGGTAGGGTTGCCAGCACAAGACGGGCAAGTGGCAGGAGACTAACCGGGGGGGGGGTGTTCACTGGCGATATCAAGATGTCTCCTGTGATGCAATAACATCACTTCCAGTGCGGCCAGAAGTACCATCACTCTGTCGTCAGTGAAGCTGTAACATTCAGTCAAAATTCTATGGTTAACCACAAAGTTTTGACTAAATGCTAGAGCGTTGCTAGTGACACAATGACATCACTTCTGGTCACACTGGAAGTGATGTTATGATGCCATGATGTTGACAATCATGCTCCCTATCCCCCCCCCCATTTTCCTCCCACTGTCCAGGTGAGCTGAGGCTGCAAGGGCTGGCCAGGAGGTCTCCCAACTGAAGCAGGAATCAGAAAACCCTACTGGTAGTCTACCAGCTGTAGGCTTGGCCCAATAGAAAATAGTTAACCCTAGATTTCAAGGTTACCTCGCTACAGAGAATTATTCTAGCAGTGATTCCCCAGTCTAGTCTTCAGGTTCATATCACCTTTCAGGATTTGGGCTCCTCTGTCCCACATCTCAACTGTATATCATAACTACGGTGGCCATCTAACAGATTACCCCCTCCACAAAAGAGAACAAAAGAAGAAAATAATTTTCTCGTAATTTAGATATTACTAATTTACTTCACAGATGCAAACTCATACATAATTCCTATAATTTAAACGGAAATTTGTCCGCTGTCTAGGTGCTAACAGGGAATGGGGGTTTTATTTCTCCCTTACCAGGGGTGTTGAACTAATTCATTACAAGGGCCGGATCTGACATAAATGTCACTTTGTCAGGCCGGGCCATGTGTGCCATCAAATGTAATGCCAGGTACGGGAGATATAAACTTTATAAAGGACACAGAAAAACCCAATTAAGGATATTATTTTTTACTCAAAATACAAACATGCTTTAAACATTAACACTCTTACAGTATTTCCTCAAAGTATCTCCCTGATGCCCACCCTTCTATTGCCACCACCCATTACCCATTAGCTCTGGAACAGTATACAAGGACAGAATGCCCAGCCTCTGTCATCTAGCAATTAAAAAAATGACCAATTGCTCGTGGGTCAGATAAGACCCCTGGATGGGCCAGTTCTGGCCCACGAGTGGTATCTTTGACACCCCTGGTTTACTCTCTTTAATTCAGCCCCTTAACAGTGTGGTTAGCTTGAGCAACCCTTCTTCTGCCTGCAGGCAACTCCGGATCCCCCCCTTGACTGCTCAGAAATCCAGCTTTCAAAGCAACTTCAACTAACTTTTCTGGACACGCACATTTCAGAGGGCAGGGCAAAACAAAAAAAGGACTGTATACCAAAAAAGAAAACGTCTAGCCATCCTAATCGTAACAGTGGTCCATTAATAATAGCTCAATAAATCCAGCTTGTTTCCCAGCCTTTCTAAGGTGAGAGCTAATTCATGTATTCAGGAAATCAAGAATCATAGGTTCCATTTGAGGAGGACATGAAGGATGCAAGCAGGCACACATGACATTTCAGACCACATATTCTTATTCCTCAAGGCCATCTGCCAGTGGGTAGTTCTAAATAATAGGTGCTATTGTTATACACAATCCAACAGGTCTATGTACAGGATATCCATGCCAAAGGTACACATTCCTTTATTTCAAGAGAAGGATAATTTATTTTCCTGGAACGATATCATTACTGTAATTATTGTGAGGTCTTAAAAAGGGGAATAACCACCATTTTTTTAAAAAAAAACCTTTCAAAATACAATTCTGCTTTGAAATTTAACCATGAGTTAAATTTGCAAAATCTTTCTGTATCTGTTAAAATATCTCCCCCTCTCTCACCAGTCAAGTACGAAAGGGCACCCCAGGCAAAAATGCAAGACAATGCATGGTTCATCATATAAAATTCTCGATGCCTGTGGAAACCTATCACCAGAGTTCCAACGTAAGTCCTATTCCAGATGTGCTACATCTCCAGATGCAGAAAAAGGTGTCCCCCCCCATACAAGAAAGCCTTCACCTTAGTTCTAAAATAGAAACATGTCTCTATGATTTCTGAATCAGTAGTGCTTTTTTGTTTTTTAAAAAAAGGATTCATATATAATGTTGCACTGATTTCCACCAATTCTGCCCTCAGGACTTGGGAAAGCCCTCCTCCAAAGGTGCTGATACTCAGTACTGGGGAGTACCATCACAAAAACATCAACAACAACCCACCCATGAATCAGTGTTCTTTCTGAAGAGGCACAATGCAAGTCTATGTTCAGATTAAACACTTCTTTAAAAATGGAAATTCTAATGGTTGAAATAACATCTCATTACCGGAAAACCTAGAAATGTCACAAGAGTGGGCAGAAACAAAGCCCTGATGAGCTGAAGAACCAAAGGTTAGCACGAGCTCTGGCAGGTAATCCATCAGAGAAGGATTCCTTGCCATTCTTCATAAATAATTCCATCTATGAATAAATAATAGATGGAATAAATAATTCCATCTATGAAGATTCCCACCTGCCCCAGCCAGAAGCTGTGGAATCATTCTACCCCAGTCACTGGGGTTCTGGTGGTAGCTAGAGATCTTCTGGGATTACAACTGATCTGCAGGAGATGGAAATAAGTTCACCTGGAAAAAAGGGCCGCTTTGGAAGGTGAACTCTGTGGCATTCCTACCCCACTGAAGTTCCTCCCCTCCACAAACTCTGCCCTCCTCAGGCTCCACTCCCAAATTCTCCTGATATTTCCCAGCCTAGAGCTGGCAACCCTACCTGTGAAGTAGGTTAGGTTGAAAGTAGGGATGTGCATTTGGTTCGTCTGAACCAAATGCACCCCCGAAAATGGCCCATTCAGACCCCTTTCGGGCTGCTGCAGGCCGATTCAGATTCTCTGATCTGAATCGGCTTGCTGCCGACGGCAACTCGGCCCCATTATATCCTATGGGCCATTGAAGTCAATGGCGAAAACATAGGGTATATTCTGGGGGCTGGAGGGGAGGGGGTTTGAGGGAGAGGCTCCAAACTCGCAGGGCAGCTGCTGGAGCCTCTCCCCAAGATACTAACCACGTTTGAAGAACATTGGACTAGGGGGTCCAATTCTACAGGCCCCCAAACAGGTTGCCCCATCCCCTCCATTGTTCTCTATAGTGGGGAAAAGTAACTTTTCTTCCCATCATAGAGAACAATTGAGGGGATGGGGCAACCTGTTTGAGGGCCTGTAGAATTGGACCCCCTGGTCCAATGCTCTTGAAACCTGGTTGGTATCTTGGGGAGAGGCTCCAGCAGCTACCCTGTGAGTTTGGAGTCTCTCCCTCAAGCCCCCTCCCCTCCAGCCCCCAGAATATACCCTATGTTTTCACCATTGACTTTAATGGCCCATAGGATATAATGGGGCTGAAATTGACATCCAGCTGGTCGAAAGACTCCCAAATCCGCTTGACGAAATTGACATGCGGGAGTCTTACTTCCAGCTGAAATTGATTCTGCTGGATTCGGCCAAATCAGAATGAGCCGAAATTTCTTTTTTTTGCACACCCCTAGTTGAAAGAGAGTACCCAGCCCAAAGTTACCCAGCAAGAGTCATGACAGATTGATCTGAAGCTAAACCAGAGCTGGTAACCCAGAGCTGGTAACACTACCTGTCACTGAAGCTGTCATGCATTTGCCAAGGGAGTGTACTGAAGTTAAAGAAATGAGGAATATCACAGCCTCAAAGAGAAACCACTTTCCTTCCACTAACAAGACAGAAGCTTAAAAGGCTCAGAAGAATTGTTAGGCACATAGGGGGACAAAGCCTGCTGAGGGAAAATCAGCATGGCTTCTGCAAAGCAAAGTCCTGCCTCACCAACTTTTTGGAGTTGAGGAAGTGAACAAGCATGTAGACAAAGGTGACCTGGTAGACATTATATACTTGGACTTTCAAAAGGCTTTTGACAATGCGCCTCATCAAAGACTCCTGAGTAAACTTAGTAGTCATGGGATAAGAGGACAGGTTCTCTTACAAATTAAGAAAAGGTTAAATGACAGGAAACAACGAGTGCAAATAAGTGGACAGTTCTCACAATGGAAGGAGGTAAGCATTAGGGTCCCACAAGGATCGGTATTGGGGCCGGTACTGTTTAATTTTTTCATACATGTCCTGGAACTAGGGATGAGTAGTGTAATTGCCAGGTCTGCAGATGACACAAAATTATTCAGGATGGTGAAAATCAAGGCTGACTGTGAAGAGCTCCAAGAGGACCTCCACACACTGGATGAGTGGGCAACAAGGCGGCAAATGAAGTTCAATGTTGACAAGTGTAAGGTAATGCACACTGGAACAAAAATCTCAACTTCAAGGATTGGCTAATGGGGTCTGAACTTGCTGAGACTGAAAGGAGAAAAGATCTTGGGGTCATAGTGGATAGCTCAATGAAAGTGTCAACCAAGGATGCTGCAACGATTAAAATGGAAAAATCTATGTTAGGGATTATTAGGAAAGGGATTGAGAATAAAACAGCCAATACTATAATGACCCTATATAGATCTATGTTGTGGGCACATTTGGAATACTGTGCACAGTTCTGGTCACACGTACTAAGTCTCTCAGTTCTCGCTTATACCCAGAATTGAACTTTTTCGTCTTGGAGGTGTCACTAGACTCAAACTTTGTTCTCACATCTGTTTGTTAACTCTTGTATTGTATGCTAATTTACTGCCATTCACAGATCTTACCTCTAGTTATATATATGGTTTAAGAAATTCTGTTTCACTGTATCTGAAGAAGAGCACTTGCACACAAAAGCTGATACCTTGAATAAAATATTGTTGGTCTTAAAGGTGCCACTGGACTCAAACTTAGTTCTGGTCACTGTATCTTCAAAAAGGACACTGCAGAGCTGGAAAAATTACAAAGGAGAGCAACCAAGATGATTAGGGGCTTGAAGCACCTACCCTATGAGGAAAGGCTGGGACTTTCAGTTTAGAAAATAGAGGACTAAGGGGGACATGATAGAGATTCATAAAATTATGCATGGGGTGGAACTCCAGGGCATTCAATGAAGCTGATGGGCAGTAGGTTCAGGATGGACAAAAGGGAACACTACTTTACACTCAGAGTGATTAAAATGTGGAATTTACTGCCAGAGGACGTAGTAATGGCCACAGGAATAAACAGCTTTAAAGGGGGATTAGACAGATTCATGGAGAATACGTCTATCAATGACTACTAGCCATGGCGTCTGAGGGGAACCTCCACATTCAGAGGCACTAATCCTCTAAATCCCAGAGCCAGGAGGCAACATCAGGGGAAGACCACTGCCTCTATGCCCTGTTGCTGGTCATCTGGAGGAACTGGTTGGTCCCTGTGTGAGACAGGGTACTGAACTAGATGGACTATTGGTCCGATCCAGCAGGGCTCTTCCTATGTTCTTGACTTGCTGATGTAGGTTGCAGCCTGGGCCAAAGCAGCCAAGGCTGTAAAATGGCTAATACCATGCCACTGAGCATCACTGTTAGGAAAACAAAACATTTCTGCTCTATCCCATGGCTGTCTAAGATTTCAGTCCGCCCCCCACGCCCACACACATATACCAAGCACATAACATACATAATACTCTGTCTACATCTGTCAACCAATACAGATGGTCAAAGATACAAGCTGATATAAAACTCACTGAACGGATATTTTCCCCAAATATATTCTAGCCAAAAGTGGCTGCAGTCTGTTAAATTTTTTTGACATTGATATATTTAAAGTAGTTTGCAAAAACTAATAATGAGACAGAATATAATAACAAACTAGTCCTAATTATGCAATTTAATATACAATGTGTTGCTTTTACTTGCGCTGCCTTTAATTCCTTAAGATCAAATTCCAATTTCAAGCTTATGGTTTTAACGCTTGATGTTATTATATGATTTTATATTATTGATTCTATATTTCATTGTTTTTATTGTAAGCTATTTTGAGGGCCAAAAAGCAGATTAAAAATCTGTTTAATTTTCTGTGTGTTATGTTTAAGTAGTTTATTCAAAATGTCACCAGCAGGAGTAGTTCAAAATGTGTGCACAGTGATTTTTTTTTAAAGTGTGGTTAATCTGTTATTTCTTGCACCCACCAACCAGTTTCTTTCTTTTTCCCCTATCTAGCAGTTCATGAAAGAATATTCTTGCATTTTATACAGCGGTTATACATCTGTTGCTGCAGATTTTTCTGCTTAACCAGATAACTTTATACATGTTAGCATACAAATTTAGCATACAAATTACCTTCAGCTAGCCAACTGCACTGCTTAGATACCACTGATACCACTTTTCTGATTTCCTTATGGCATTTTCCAGGGTCATGGTTCTCCTAAATTGCTCCGTTGCTAAAATTCCCTTATGTTACTTCCCATTACCAACAATTCTCAAATTTGTCTTTCAGTAAGCATTCTCCCAGTTCACAAAGGGAAACACAGAAGAAACTCCTCCTCTACAGCAGGACAGAATTACAAAGAGCTTGGTGGTAACTTCTTATCAACAAAAACCCCTCTGATCAGAGGCTTGAATTGCAGTTATATAGCTTGATTTCTTGGCAATTTATCTGTAATCTTTTCATCCCACACTTCCTCCAAGGATCTTTGAGCCACATACATGGTTATCTCTTTCTTGTTTTATCCTCATGCAGCAACCCCGTGAACATGGTTGCCAACCTCCAGCTGGTAACTGGAGATCTCCTGGAATTATAGTTGACCTCCAGGTGACAGAGATCAGTTCACCTGGAGAAAACGGCCACTTTGGAAGGTGGTCTCTATGGCCATTGAAGACCCTCCCCCTCCCCAAACCCCACCCTCCTCAGGCTACACCCCAAAAATCTCCAGGTATTTCCCAATGCAGAGCTGGCAACCCTACCTGTGAAGTAGGTTAGGTTGAAAGAGAGTGACCAGCCCAAGGTTACCCAGCAAGATTCACAACAAACTGAGAATGTGAAGCAAAGACTCCCAGATCTTAGTTCAAACATTCGAATCACAGCCTCACGTAGGCTCTTCCACATGAATGTACGAACTGATTCTATTTCACATTTGAGATTATATAGATAACCCACCTGGAGTGATAGTTGGGCAATGGCGCAATCACACATGCAAGTCATCGCTTGTTACTACAGTCGTCCAACCAAGAATCCAATGGACATATGTTTGCCTTAGGGCAAAAGAGAAGAAGAAGAGGAGGAGGAAGAAGAAGAGGAAGAAGAAGAGGAGGAGGAGGAGGAGGAGGAGATTGAATTTATACCCCGCCCTTCACTACCCAAGGGAGTCTCAGAGCGGCTTACAAACTCCTTTCCCTTCCCCTCCCCACAACAGACACCCTGTGAGGTAGGTGGGGCTGAGAGAGCTCTTGACAGAAACTGCTCTTTCAGGAACAGCTGTGCCAGAGCTTGAGACTGACCCAAGGTCACATCAGCAGGTGCAAGTGGAGGAGTGGGGAATCAAACCCGGTTCTCCCAGATTAGAGTCCGCGCACTTAACCACTACACCAAAAGAAGAAGAAGAGGAGGAGGAGATTGGATTTATGCCTCGCCCTTCACTACCCAAAGGTGTCTCAGAGCAGCTTACGAATTCCTTTCCTTTCCCCTCCCCACAACAGACACCCTGTGAGCAATGCTCCCTCTAAGCCAGGGGTGTCAAACATAAGAAGAAGAGAAGATTCGATTTATACCCTGCCCTTCTCTACCTGAAGGTGTCTCAGAGCAGCTTACAAACTCCTTTCCCTTCCCCTCCCCACAACAGACACCCTGAGAGGTGGGTGGGGCTGAAAGAACTCTTGACAGAAACTGCTCTTTTTCAAGAACAGCTCTTATCAGAACTATGGCACCAGCAGCTGCAAGTGGAGGAGTAGGGAATCAAACCCAGTTCTCCCAGATTAGAGTCCGCGCACTTAACCACTACACCAAAGATTAGATAGCCCTCAGCTCTCTTCCAAACGCACCCTCTGAATTTATCCTGTATCTAAATTCTAACCATTTCTAAATTTCAAGTCCAGAACAAAAGTAACCTTATGCAAGCAGCAACAGATTGTGTACTGGGAGTATCACTAAACTCTTTATTAAAGGAAACATGGCAAGATATGTGAAACTCCTGACCGTATTCCAGTTGTGACCCATCAAACCTGTGCAGCTGCCCAGCAGAGGCCCGATAAATCTCCAGCTATTGCTATCTGCCTAGGACTTCAAAGACAAAGGAACCATTCAACCACAGGAGGCCAGTGGGCTGCATTTGACTAGGTGGATCACAGGCGGTGGAAACCTGACTGAACTCCAAATCAAGTGTGTAGCCAACTTGACATGAAAGAGCCTAGGATGAAGCTATCATGGCTTTTCCTTTTCAATATTTTGGCACCCTGGAGGAGAAACAATCGAGAACTGTTCATGATTTCCATTCTCCCCCCCAAAAAAACTGCACACTCTTCTTGCAGCTGTAACAGCATGAAAAGTGAGTGTAATGTAGTGATTAGAGTTATCAGACTAGTATCTGTAACAGTCAGGTTCAAATCTTCATTCTGGCACAGAAACGTGTTTAGTCAGTCAGTCAGTCAGTCTCTCTCTCTCTCTCTCTGCCTCACCTACCTCACAGAGGTGTTGTTAGGATAAAACAGAAGAGCCTAGGGTTGCCAGCGCCAAGGCGGGCAATGCCTTGACATTTGGGGGTGACACCTGAGGAGGGCAGGGTTTGGGAAGGGAAAGAACCTCAAGCAAAGTATGACGCCATAAAGTCCACCCTCCAAAGCAGCCATTTTCTCCAGAGGAATTAATCTCTGTCACCTGGAGATCAGTTGTAATCCTAGGAAGAGGGAAGAATGCCATTGAAAACTGCTTCGGGTCCAAATGGGAAGAAAAGCAGGAACTAAAGACAAACGATACCAACAATGTACTAACTTGATCTGAAAGGATTCTGAAATATTGCTGTGAGGATAAAATGGAGGAGAGCAGAATTATGTAAACTGCTTTTGGTCCCCGCTGAGGCGAAAGAGAGAGTACAAAGTAAGTAAATAAAGAAATAAATGCTTCACACCTAGATTAACAGATTTCTTCTCAATAGCTCTGTCCTTCTAGCATATTGTTTAGGGAACTTGTCCTTCCTGTTTTGGGAACCCTTTACATACACTAACATGCCAAGAAAGTTTCTTATTCTACAGTCTAGTCCAAAGAGATGCGTATCATCTGAACTCTTTTTGAAAAGGAAAATATCTGTCTGTTTCTCAATACATTCAATTTATACAATTTTCAACCAAATCCTAAATATGTTTTCTTAGACGTGAGAACCAACAGAACTCACTTCCTGGAGAGTAGGGTGAAGATGTCATTATTTTAAGGAATGAAAACAGTTTTTTTAAGCTTGCCAAAATAATCGACAGGCATAACCAACATATGTGATGAAGCCATCAGATTTAAAAGATTCAATATTAACAACTGCAGCATTACTGGCTGAAAACATGAGGTGGCCGTATACCATCAGTCCACTGGTCTATCTAGTTGTGTATTAGCTATTCTAACAGGCAGAAAGGCTCTTTAGGATCTCAAGCAGAAAATGGACTTTCTGGCGTCTGAGGTATGTTTAAATGGAGACACTAGGGATTGAACCTGGGACCTTCTGCATGCCAAGCGCATACTTTTCTGCTGTGCCACTGCTCCCCTCCTGAGCAGTAGTTCATTGGCAACAGATAATCTATCACCTAAGAGACGAGCTGTGCACGACGCAGGCAATTTGTGATTGGGTCCCCAGGTCTAATCCCCCTGATGGGCAATTCGGCATCAAAAAGTAGTTATGAAGGCCCAGTATGAACTAGCACATCAGCACGAGAGGAGGGGAAATCAATTACCCAATCCAAACAGCTGTTTTTAGCCTCTGTCGAGAAGAAAGGTGGGCATCTGTACCATGCCTGCATTTCCCCTGTACTGAGGATTAAAGCACACCGAGAAGGCCATTTCTGATAACTGAAATAGCATGGGAGGAGAGCGGTAACCCATGCTCTTCACCAGTGCTGTAACCCCGATTCATCACCCTGCGCAACTGCTTTTTGAGGCAAGCCCTGCATTGGTCTCTGCCAGCCCTGCCCATGTATACTGCAAAGCAATGCTCTGAAGCTCTGATCTCCTTACATTAAAGCCATACAGACGTAGCTCTTCTATTCTATTTGCTGTTGCAGTCTAAGGGGCGGATTCACACCTTACTGGCAGCCAGACAGGTGAATTATGGACTTCCACACTATAAACTGAGTCCAAAGTTTGGCTCTTGTCAATGGAAGGATCTTCTGTCTATGGAACAGAACTATTCTGCCTTGTTCTTCATACAGCAACCTCCTCTTCTCCCCAAAATGTAGACCTTGAACAACAGGGGACTACTTCTATGAGCTCAGTGGGCTGTTGAGGGAGGCAGAAAAGTTCCATTCCACTGTCGGAAGTGTTAATGGAAAATCTAGTCTGGATCCAGCCCATTATATTTTTCAGATGTGTACAAACCTAAGATGTTCTACATGTACACCCAAAAATGCAAAGTGAAAATGTGAGCAATACACGTACCATATCAATAACTTCATCAAGGACCTATGACTGGTCACAACTCCCTAGTGAGTGTACATATGGTCAGACAGCCAGGTCTGCTTCCGCATAATGTAAGAATGGGTCCCAACACTGGAAATCGTTGGCCATGAGAAATTATGTGAATGTGCCATTTGTATCGTTTGATTATCATTCATATGTGCAAGTTATCCCTTGATGGTACAGTCACCAAGTGAGGAGTGTGTGACTTGACCTTCAAGATAACTAATGACCTCGAATTAACTGATTAATAACTATTCCAATGATTAATTGAACACAAATCTGTTTTGGTGTTTGAAACAAGTAGGTAACATGCCTGCTCCTAAAAACAGTTCTGAACACCCAAAGCTGAATCTGCACACCTCCCACCTCACTCTGCACAAGCATCTCCACACCATGGGAAGATGTGTGAATTTATGTTAGGTCGCCTAAAGCATGCATGGGGAAAAGAAGTGTAATTCAGATGCATTTCCCATTGCCCTACTGATTTCAAATACCCATAGCCACTCTAACTCATAATCCTAAACCCTGGCACGGAATTTTCATTGATTTAAGCTTACTTCCTAGTTAGATCTTCTTAGGCACACAGCATAAATCTGCAAAGTTCACACACTCGGCTTGAGATCAATGGAATTCATCCCCAAACCAGACACAGCAGAGCTGCTAACAGTTAAAACTAGACAAAGGCCCCTGCCACACGGGGGGGGGGGAGAACGGCCAAAGTGTGGCTTTTTAAAGCCGCACCAAAAGAGACACGTGGCGGCGGGATCAGATAGATCCCCTGAGCTCCCCCTCCCCCCGGCACGATCAGATGCCGGGGGGAAGCCACTGCAGGGAGAGCGAGGCAGCCGAACTGCACATGTGTGCGCGTGCGCAATTTGACCTGGAGCCTCGATTGCTCCTGCAGATGGGCGCGCCGGCGATCTCACGGCCGCACTTGCTGCGCCGTTCCAGGTTGGTGCTACCTTTTACTTGGGGGTTTGTTTGGTTTTTTGCAGCGGGTTTTAGGACAGAAGGGACGGATCGGGGACGGGTGCACGTCAATTCCCAGATGTTGCGGTGTGCTCGTGCCCGTTTGCTGCGTCCCCAATCCGTCCCTCTTCCGGCCCAAAACCTCCCGTGTGACCAGGGCCAAAGTTTTAAAATAGTCAGTAGTAACTAAATTGGTGTCTCCAGAGGCAACTTATATACTTCATTTATACCCAGTTTTCTCCACAATGGGGAGCCAAAGGGTTCTTCAGCTTTCTCTCCTTCACTTTATCCACACAACAACAAACCTGTGAGGTAGGTTAGGCTGAGGATGCGTCAGTGGCCAACAGTCATCCAACAAGCTTCCACGGCAGAGTGGGGATTTGATCCTGAGTCAATACTCTTGTCAACAGAGGCAGGAGCATCTGTCACCTTCTCCCCAACTTGAAAAGTTAATTTACAAATAAAAGAATCTTGCAGTGGCTGAGGGGCAGACCAGAATGATCAAATGGACAAGAGCAATCCCCTCTAATCTATAATTACTTCCTTGCATTAAGAATGAAGCAAAAATACTCTTTCATGGGGTGATAATCGGCAGCTACTTCAGCCATCTCACTGAGATAAGCTTAACACTTAGGAAATGTGAAAAGAGAAACGCCAAAACCACAGGGACTACCACAGCTAAGGATCTTAAAATATGACACTGAACTTTATCAGACATACTGTGAACACGAGTGCCACTAAAATCATGCTATCGCCTTATGAAATAGTTTTAACTGTGTTATGGAGATAGGAGATGGGCAATGCCCCCTCTAAGCTGTGGAGTCTTGTAAGCAAAAAATTCTACTTTGTGAGCTACCGGCATTAAAGTTATGAGCGAGCAATCTGGCTACTGCATAAAGTAGTTTGCTCTGGAGCCATCCTTCCTGAGCTAAGACAAAAATGTGTGAGCCAGTGGCTAAAAATCTGTGAGCTAGCTCACACTAGCTCAGCTTAGAGGGAACACTGGAGACGGGTCATCTGGAATGTCTTTTCCCAAGTTTGATTTTATTTCATTAATTTGCCTGCAGGGAAAAGAGCTTGGGGTGGGGTGGGGAAGAGACAAAACAAGTTAAAGAAACTACAGCGCTTATCTATATCACACTCTGATCATTCTCTTCAGCTGTCAAATCTACTGGTGAGTCTAGTCTACCCAACTCAAACCCTCATGGTTAAAGAGACTCTCAAACACCAAGAGAAGCCTCTGGTAGACTGGAGCTCAGCTAAAGAGATCTTTTCCACAATTGGAAAGACAGCTCCACGCAACAGTTGTTGTTCAGTCGCACAGTCGAGTCCGACTCCTCGCGACCCCATGGACCAGATCCCGCCAGGCTCTCCTGTCTTCCACGCAACAGATCGCCCAGCAATTCCTTATCATTTTGAAGTAACAGTCTGGCTAAAGTGGAACTGACCACACCACATGTTAGCATTCACAGTAACCTAAAGAATGTCTTATGAAGCAGTCTCTGCCTCCAGCTATTGAACAAACCAGCTCTAGACGGAAGGGAGTACGTGGGATTTTAGCCCCTTTGTAATGCAGGGCTAGAAAAATAGGTTTCTGATGCCTAGAGATCATCGATCTTTTCTCAGAAGCCTGTGCTACGTGGGCCGAATCTGGTTGCACAGCATTAGATTTCTAGGTGACCCAACAATGGGATTTGTTTCTATTGTGTCTAAACATACTTCTCAAAGATTACACTTGCTGCTCTGCAGACCAAAACACTTACTGGAGACAGTCATGAAAATGCCATCAAACGCAGTGGAACTGGAGGAGATGAGAAGGAGAAGAATTAAAAATAATCTAATTGACTGCAGTCCTGCCTGACATTAGAAAACATGGCTAAACAACTAACTTGTTCGGCCTGGTTTCTGCTGGAGTACAAGCACACCTAATGGCTTCAGTCCTAGGTTAAAACTAAAATGTGAGCATTTTCTTAGCGTTGCATTAACTTCAAAACAAACTATTCCGCCATGCATAAAGAGCAAAAATGCTTTCGTGAGGCTGCAACATCATTTCAGCAGGCACGGAATATTCCCAGCAAAATCTGTAGTGGCTGAAAAAGAACAAAACCCTTCACCCTCTATGCAGCTATTTGAGAGCTCTACGCAGGGGAGTGGGGGGGGGACATATTGTCACTTCTGCACAAGCAGAGGCGGGTGCCGAATGCACCCAAAATCATATTGACTGATGACGTTTTTAAAAATCTGCTTAATGAACTTCTCGGCTCACAGACTTCAAAGGATTCCACCTTAATATTCTGTGCAATGGCATACAAGACTTCCCCCCAAACTAACACAGCGGTGGGAGAAGAAGTTTGGTGAATTCTGCAAAGGACAGCTAATGAACTTTACTGTCAGCTTTGCGAAGCACAGATATTCGAAGTACAACCTCTTCACAAGTCAAGATCTGAAATGCTCAGACATCCAGAAATGACAGGGGCCACTGCAGCTCGCCTCATGCCAATGTTCAGTTCTGGATTCCTACCAAGCCAGGTAGAACGTTGACTGCTTGCACAGCAACAGTTCACGACTTACAGTGAACACACATAAATCCTGCATCTGTCGCTTTACAAATGAAACCAGGGACTAGCACCTGGATAAAAGTGTGGTTTCAATCACCATGTTCAGCTGTGTGTGACGGAAGGTAACACGAGAATTACTTAACAACGCACGAAGAAAAATCAAGGATCTGCTGTCCACAAGATTGTACATGCATTCACAGTAATTGACGAATAGGGCTAGGATTGCCAGCACAACAGTTTAATCTTCCCCCAGATAAGTAGGAATGGCACCCATTTGTGTCCGTGGGAATAACGGGGCGCCCTCAGGGACATTCTGGAGGTGGTGGCTAAACCCGTGTTCCGTAGTCACCTCCAGCTCCTGCAAATCAAGGCTACTCCTGTCTATAAAGCCTCACTTTCGATTCTGTCTCTCAATCAGAGCTAGGAGGGGAAAAGCCAGAACTGTGAAAAATCATTGTTATGGAGAGAGAGAAAGATGCTATGCCCCCGGGGATCAGCTCCAGCACTGCCAATAGATTCAGGAGCTCGTTGCTAGTGAGATGCTGCAGACGTGCCCCATACAGATGTCATATGTAAACTGGGTATTATAGTCTTATATGGAGCTATTATTTCAGTCTATGTATTTACACATATATAAATGTTGCCTCTGGCAAGGCTGTTGGAACAGCTGCTACGGAATTCCAGGATTTTTCTTCAGCAGCAGCGCCCGCTCCGTGGAACTGAGGTCCTGAACGGGTCGAAAGGAGCCCCTCTGGCAAGGCTGTTGGAACAGCTGCTATGGAATCCCAGGATTTTTCTGCAGCAGCGCCTGCTCCATGGAACTGAGTTCCTGAACGGGTCAAAAGGAGCTGACTTTCCGAATTTTTAGCAGACCACTTCACAGAGCAAAGGTATTTGGGAAAGAATTTGAGAGAATGTCTTCTTTTTTCCCATTTGGGATGCTGACAATTGTTTCAATAGATGTAATCATTGCCACTTTTACATCTGTTTGGGGTTCTGGTGGGTGGGAAATGGGGCAAAGAGTTTGAGATAAATAAAATTGGTGAGAGATGAGTGAGGGAAGGGGATTGTAGCCCATTTTCCACCGCTTGCATCTCCACTCCTGGGTTTACCCCCCAGAAGTTTCCCTAACAGTCTACCTCGTTTTCACAACGTTCGAACACACCCTCAAGAAATTCAAACAGCGTGTGCAACTGGAGGGAAATTTATGGGCTATAATAAGGGACCGCATTATGGGACAGGCAAAAAATTGCCTCCTACATCACCAACTCTGGGGGACCTGATCCTCACTGGGTAGAGATCCTAAAGAAGATACAATTAGGAAGGGTCCCATACTCTTTAGGGGTCCTTGCAATATACCAACCCTCTCACCCCACATGCCCACCCACTGTAATGATGGATCTGGTTGGTAGTTTTCAATCATAAGTGACTCACTGACTGCCTCCCTTCATCCTGCCTAGGAAACGCCCCAGTTTTTAGGGGCACTACTTTCTCCTCACCCTGAAAAGCTGCAGACACATACACGGGGGACAAATGCTCAGATCTTTCCTTTAACTATGAGATCAAGCAGAAGAGTTGCTGGAGATCTCTGATCAGATCTCAAGCCATCTTTAATTTCCTCTAAAAGCAACTGCTCGAATCCCGGTTTGAACTGAGGTGACAGCACCGTGGCAGGAGGATTTATGCTACTTCCCCCAGTGCTGTATTTTGGATAGGAGTTAGTATCCCAAAGAGGGCTACTAAGCCCCCACGGGGAGGGGAGACAAATCACCCTTTAAAGAAAATTAAAAGACATCTGGAAACCTCCTGAGTCTTGTCTAGATGAGTCCTAGGACTCTCAGGACAATAACAGTTTGTTTGGATGTGGCATAAAAGGGCCCAGAGCAAAATTGCTGGCAAGAGCAGCAGCGGCTCAGCGGTCCCATGGCCACCGACAGCCCTTGGGTCAGATGCTCAGCAGGGAAGAGAGTCAAGTAGCCAGGGCACATCCCTAGAGTGTAAAGAGCTCCAAAGGATGCGCCCAGGGCTCAACTACACATTACACACACACACACACAAGCAACCCAGCCAGTCCTTTCAAAACGGGGCAATTTGAAATTGAGAAATGAGGCAGGGGAAAGTGGAGTTTAACCCTTTTCCCTCCCAGCCCCTCACAAGGGTTTCATACTAATCCCACGGGGACGGGGTGGGGGTTAAATGTGAAGGTGGGATGGAGGTGTAGGAGGGCAAAGGGTTAAACACCCCACATCTCAGCTCCGATCTGCTCCTTCCCAAGGTGACTTTTCCTTTTTTAAAGCCATCAGGGTTCATTTGCATGCAAACAGGAGGGAGGCCCAGAAAAATTGTTCCGAACCCCACCAATGGGAAGAGAAAAGCTACACTAAGAGCTATCCGTGATTGCTGTTTCCATGCAGAGAACTGACAACATGTGGTCTTTGGAACATGAGTGAAGAGGACATCAGGCATGAATGGAAGGAAGCGTTTTATTCACGATGGAAGGAAGTATCTTAACCAAGAATTACAGAATGCAGCAGAGGAATTATTTGGGAAGAACTCAGTGATGGTGGGAGAGGAACAGTGAGAAGAACTTCCGCGGGAAATGAAGACCCAAGCAGATGGGAGAGAAAAGGGTATCACGGTAGAGGTTTAGGGGAGTAGGGAAATTCCGTAAAACACAGGCAGGCAAAGTTATGGGGAAATACAAAATGTGATACAGAAAGGAAACACAAGGCACAATTATGCCCCACTGAGATCTGAGCAAGGGGAACAGAGACTCCAAGGAGCACAAGGTGCATGGAGGGAAGAAAGACCCAGAGATCTACGAATACCTCAGAAGAAGACGTTGTTTAGAATCAGGTGAGAGTTTTACTACGACAGAAGGTAAGGTACTCATGGGTTTTGGGTCAGGTCTGGCAGGTCAGGTCTTTGGGGCACAAGTTTCCCCACACAAAACCCAGCAGAATAAGAACGAGCCAGTAAGGACAGGCTGCACCTTTTCAGTGGGACTTGTGGACAACTTCAAGGCGGACAGAACCCCATCGTGCATCCAGAGGAGGAAAATCTGGATTTTCCGCCTGGAGCAGGGGACTGTCTTCAGCTAGTCTTGCTGCGGATATTAGTGAAGCCTCCCCCAGCCCCAACCGACTCACAATCTAGGCAGCATTAAAAGAATCCCAAACAGCCCAACTTCTTCAGCCTTTATGGAGGGAGGCAGAAATCGTAACTGAGGGTCCTGGTTAGGAATCTGGACCCAGGAAACTGCTCTGACCTCAGGAAGGTGCAAAGCCAGGATGGGGGAGGGGGCGGAGACCTAAATGACCAAGACTGGGGACTGGGAAAGAACAGATGTGAGGGCGTCGATTTGGGGGTCCAGCCAAGTGGACGCGAAGAGCCCGAAGCAACTGGAGGGGGAGGAAATGCGGGAGGCCCGAGCGGAAGCGCCACTTTGGGGCGGCCGTTTGAAAGCCCGGACCGCGAGCGGGGGGGCGAATCCCCACGACCCTCTCCCGGGTTTTGCGCTGCAAGCCGGCCGGCCGCGGGGAAAGGCTGGCTGGACGCGCAGGGCAGGAGGGCCGCTTCTGCTCGCCGCCAGAACGCCTGCCGCGAAAACAGCGTGCGACCCGCATGTACGGCATCACGTGTGAGAAGCGCACACGCGGGTTCCCCCCTCCCTTTGCCTTCTTCCCCCTGCGGTCCCCCCACCTGCATCGTCCTTCCCGCGCCCGGCCCCTGCCGGCGGCGCCCTTACCGTGGGGGCGGTGAGGCGGCTGACGCTCTCGCCCAGGGAGTCCAGGTTGACCCTCCGCCGGCGCGGGGCCCTCCTGGAGCCGGCATGGGGCGGGGCGGCGGCGGCGGGGGGCGGTGGGGCGGCG
>NW_015176018.1:89440-128708 GCF_001447785.1 Gekko japonicus | reverse complement strand
CGCGGCGGGGGGGCGGCGAGGGGCTCCCGCGGGGCTGCCGGGCCGGCTGGGCATCGCCTCTCCCGCGCGCCCTGCCCGCCGCCTCGCCAGCCGCACGCGCCGCCCGGCCGGGGAGGTTGGAAGGAAGGCGACGCCTCCGCGGCCACCGCTCCGCTCGCTGCCTGCTGTCTGCCGGAGCCGGCCCCCCGCCTCCTCCTCCTCCTCCGGCGGCGGCGCCGCTGCCGCTGCCGCCGCCTCGCTCGCCCCGCCTCTCGCCTCCGCCGGCATCACGTGCCTGCCACGGGGAAGGTGGGTCTCTCGCCTCGCGCCCCAAAAGGAACCCAGCCCCCAGGCGCAGGCGCCGACGCCTCTACTGCCCAGAGGCTCTTCGGAGGGAAGGCGTTTGGCACCAGCTCCCCGCAGGCCGGCCTCTATTGTCCCGGGGTGCCTTCGCGGCTGGGTCTCCCCCAGCGTTGGTTCACACGTGCAGCTTTCGTCATTCGAGGGCTGCAAGGTCCGAGGGGGATTTGCACGTGTGGATAGGGTTGCCAACAACGGGTTCAGAAACACCTGGTGGTTTGAGGGTGGAACTTGGGAAAGTGTAGTTTAGGGAGGGGAGAGGGACCTTGGTAGGGTCTAACATCCTGCAATCCACCTTCCAAAGCTGCCATGTTAACATTATTTAATTAATTACATTTTTAATTGCCTGATCCCCATGGTTGTGGGGGTCTAGGCAATGTACAGATTTAGAACAATAAAAACCATAAAAATCATTTCCAACGGATCTAATTCATTAATTAAATGAAAATCTAAACAATGTATGTAATCTGGAGATCAGCTGTAATTCCAGGAAGTCTCCAGCTTCCACCTGGAGGTAGACATCCATATGTGTAGATGGGCCCTGCAGATCCCAAATGTGGAACCCATGATGTGTTTCCTGGTACCCACTTGGGGGTAAAATCCAAAGGGTCCTAAATGGAAGGGGAGGAATGAACATAAGAACATGAGAGAGGCCAATGTTGGATCAGGCCAACACTCTCACACAGTGGTCAAAAATACAAGGTAACATCAGGAGGTCCACCAGTGGGGCCAGGACACTAGAAACCCTCCCACTGCTGCCCCCCCCCAAGCACCAAGAACACAGTGCATCACTTACCCCAGACTGAGAGTTCCTGTCTATACCTTGTGGCTAATAGCCACTGATGGACCTCTGCTCCATATGTTTATCTAATTCCCTCTTAAAGCTGTCCATGCTTGTAGCCGTCACCACCTCCTGTGGCAGTGCATTCCATGTGTTAATCACTCTTTGGGTGAAGAAGTACTTCCTTTTATCCATTCTAACCCGACTGCTCAGCAATTTCATTGAGTGCCCACCAGTTCTTGTATTGTGAGAAAGGGAGAAAAGTACTTTCTTTCTCTACCTGCTCTATCCCATGCATAATGCGGCGGACAGGTTGCTGATGGGTCTCCCCAAGTAGGAGCACATCCGACCTGGGCTGAAGGCACTGCACTGGTTGCCAATAGCATACCGAATCTGCTTCAAAGTGCTGGTACTCACCTTTAAAGCCCTATATGGCCAGGGTCCGACCTACCTGAGGGACCGCTTTTCCCCACATATACCCCCAAGAGCACTTCGGTCGGGGACCCAAAACCGTCTGGTGGTTCCAGGCCCCCGGGAGGTAAAACTTGCTGCGACCAGGGCTAGATCCTTCTCAGTGGCGGCCCCTACCTGGTGGAACGAGCTCCCAGAGGAGATCAGGGCCCTGCGGGACCTTATGCAGTTCTGCAGGGCCTGCAAGACGGAGCTCTTCCACCAGGCTTTCACATAGGGGCCGCCGCTGCCACCACCACCAACGGTGGCAACACCAACAGGATTTGGGATCGCCCTGGGAAGCTCAGCCATATATTGTGTGATATTTACAATGCATGAACGATCTACTGGACAGTGGTACCCCAACGGGGCTGACCTGAAGATGCCACCATAACCACTCAGGACCATCATGTTATTGAAGCACTTTATTATTATTATGTTATTATTGTTATTATTATGATTTTACTGTTTTATTGGATTTTATGCATGGGCCGTTGCCCCTTGTAAGCCGCCCTGAGCCCGCTCGTGGGGAGGGCAGGGTAAAAATGCCTAAATAAATAAATAAACAAAAATAATCTTGTAAACCTCAATCACGTCACTCCTCAGTCATCGTTTCTCCAAGCTAAAGAGCCCCAAGTGCTTTAACCTTTCTTCATAGGGAAAGTGTTCCAACCCTTTTATCATTCAAGTTTCCCTTTTCTGCATTTTCCCAATGCTATAATATCTTTTTTGAGGTGTGGGGACCAGAACTGTACACAGTACTCCAAATGAGGTTGCACCATTGATTTATACAGGGGCATTATGATGCTGGCTGATTTGTTTTCAATTCCCTTCCTAATAATCCCCAGCACAGCATTGGCCTTTTTTTATTGCAGTCGCACATTGTCTTGACTTTTTCATTGAGTTATCTACTACAACTTCGAGATCTCTCTCTTGGTCAGTCTCTGCCAGTTCAGACCCCATCGATGCGTATTTATATTTAGGATTTTTGGCTCCAATGTGCATCACTTTGCAGTTGGCCACATTGAACCCCATTTGCCATGTTGATGCCCATCCTCGACAGATCCCTTTGGAGTGTCTCACAATCCTTTGGAGTGCCTGGCAATCACAAAGCAGGTAAAGAGCTTGGAAGAGGTCTTTACCTGCTGGCTGCCCTACAGAACACTGAGGTCATTCTGGGCAGGACATTGCAGCTGAGCAGCCTGGGCTCAGCCAAAGACACAGACTTTTGGGGGATGTTTATGGATCAAGATGGGTACCCCTGTAGCAGTAGAAAAGAACGAGAGTCCAGTAGCACCTTAAAGGCTAACGAAATCTGTGGCAGGGTAGGAGCTTCCATGAATCACTGTTCACTTCTTCTTCAGGTGTTTATGGAGAGCCAGTGTGGTGTAGTCGTTAAGGATGTTAGACGAGTATCTGTTTGAGTCCCCCACTTGTGCCATGGAAGCTCCCTGGGTGACCTTGGGCCAGTCACACTTTCTCAGCCTGACCTACCTCACTGGAGGAAAGGAGAATGATCTAAGCCACTTTGGGCCCCCATTGGAGAGAGCGGTGGGGTATGACTGCATTAAATGAAATTAATAAGTCTGTAACCTTATTAATTGCATAGGATAAATAGCACCAATGTATTAAATAGCTTAATTTAAAAACAATAGTGCTAACAAACTGGAGTAACAGGTATCAAATGGAACAGACATTGAAATAAATAATGGAAAGCTCTGGAGTTATAATCCATTAGTCATACATTCAGGTGGGAACAACCATGTTGGTCCAAAACAATAGAACAAAGTTTGACTCCAGTGGCGCCTTTAAGACCAACAAAGTTGAATTCTGGGTATAAGCTTTTGTGTCCAGAATTAAACTTGGTTGGTCTTAAAGGTGCCACCGGAGTCAAACTTTTTTCCATTGTAATCATACAGTTATCTCCAGAAACTGTGGAAAGGGGCTGTGGCTCAGTGGCAGGGCCCCTGCTTTGTATGCAGGCAGTCCTCGGTTCAATATCCATCATCTCCAGTTTAAAGGATCAGGCAGTAGGTGATGGGAAAGACCTTTGCCAGCTGAGACCCTGGAAAGCCACCTCCCATCAGAGTAGACAGTACTGACCTTGATAGACCAAGGGGTCTTACTGATAAGGCAGCTTCTTGAGATCCTCAAAATTGGTGTAATTCCTGACAGATAAGGTAATGAGTTAATGACGTTCGTGGTAAGAAGAAGAAGAAGAGTTGGATTTATACCCCATCCTTCACTTGGAGTCTCAGAGTGGCTTGCAATCTCCTTCCCTTCCTCTCCCCACAACAGACACCCTGTGAGGCAGGTGGGGCTGAGAGAGCTCTGAGAGAACTGCTCTTCAGAGAACAGCTGAGAGAACTGCGATCTTGCCCGAGGTCACCCAGCTGTCTGTGTGTGGAGTAGTGGGGAATCAAACCCGGTTCTCCCAAACTAGAGTCCGCCACTCTTAACCACTGCACCAAAAGGCCACAGTAGTATATAGTTTCTGTGATCCACAAAGATGTTCCAGTTCAACAAGTAGCAATCTTATCCTTTCATCCGCCTCAATAACTTTACAAGGGAAAAGCTGCTTTCCTTTTGTCTCTTCGGCTAGCTGCCTTCTCTCAAATGTCAATTGTCTCCAAGGGCCATCCACCTGAACGTCCTGGGCTTCAACCCCTCCTCATCAGAGTAGGTGCCAGTGCCACCACAAGCTAGCAGTACCTTGCATGTTTCTGGTAACTTCTCTGTGTGTCCTCACAAGGAGCAGTCCCTCCCCTTTCGCTGGAAACGGAAACCAAACAGATTCAAATCCAGCGGCACCTTAGAGACCAATAAGATGCCACGTTGAGACCAACAAGATTTTAGAGACTAACAAGATTTTCAGCGTATAAGCTTTCAACGGTTAAAGCTCCCTTCTTCAGACCAACACGGTTACCCTCTGATACTGAAACCAAACAGTATCCCCCAAAGGAAAAACCTAGTCTTCCCATCTGCATGTATGCATGCGCGCACATACACAAAACTATATATGCAAGACACTTTGTGACTGGTCCCACCCCTACAGAAGCTTTTCTGTGATTGGTCCTCCTGTCCCTTCCTGTGCACAATGGCCATTTTGTGGTGGACCCCACTATCGTTTCTTACCATTCCAGAAGCACCCATAGGCTCAAGAAAACTTGGGAACCCTTTAGTAGAAACATCTTTCAGATCTGGACCTGGAAATGGCAAAGGAGCAGGAGGCAGCTGGCATGCTGAGCTGTTGGCCACTGACTACGTAGCATTCACATGAATATGTGCACATCAGGTCGCAATATCATTCTTCAGCAGTGGGTTGGCCTCCAGAACAACACCCACATTTCCAGCTCCTCTGGATTCCCGGCTGTCTGGATCCTGCACTGCAAGTGTTAATCAGATGGGGCTGGTCTCATGACTGCAAGTTCCTCAAGAGGTGACCTTCATGTTTGGATAAGCTATTGCAGAGAGAGCAACAAAGAGACCAGCAGTTTCCAATGTCTTGACTGTTGCTAAGCTGTATTACTTAAGCCTTTATGCAAGGAATATAATGTCCCTAACTTTTTTGCATATCAAAAACTAGCAGGCATGGGAAAAGATTAGCGCAGTTCTCCCTTACAGTTCTATGAGACTATATATGAGGGACCAGCTCAGACAGTCTTTTACCCACTGACAATCTCCACCAGAACAGATACACCCATAATAACCTCAGATAATGTATTCCATCTCTTGACAAATACATCAACTGATGCCCTGCATCATAATATGGATCATCATTCGTGGAGCACATTGAACTGCCATGTCCCTTCAGAGACAATGATTTTCAGCTGGGTCCGTTGCCACAGTCAGCTGCTGGCAATCAAAGGAAAAGAAAGCAAGAAAGCAAACATAAACAGGTCTACCCTGAATTCTGTTCAGGCCTATTCATTGGGACTTACTAGGAAACTGTTTTTAGGATTGCATTATAAGTGATGTGCACGCATATGTGAACTAGACTTTGGTGCCTGGCAGATGCAATATTAGAATAGTCTTCATTGGAAAGGACTGCATTTGTAGTCAAGAGATATGAATGTTCTTCCTGTAGTGCGGTACCTGTGATATTCCATTTGTACATAAAAGCCAGCCTGCATGTGTGAAATGGCTCCTCCATTTGTTAGCAGTGAGACCCCACCTCTCGCTGAGGGGCAGTTTATAGCTAGAAACCATAAACACCCTTCCTAAAATATCATTTCAAATATCATAAGTGCAATATACTGCCTGGCCCAAAATGACACAAAATGGATGCCAGCCAGAGACAAGCCTGGACATGTAGTTTAGAAGTGTAAGAGTGGCTGACTAGCTAACAACCTCCCCCCCCCCACCCTAGAGAGATGCATAATTTAAGACAATGGGTGTCCCAAGAACCTATTGACTAATCTCATCAACACCCAGCCTCACTTCTCTGCACCCATTTACCCTGATTAAGCAACACTTGCGGGTTCCGGTTCTTGGGGGGGGGCTTCCTTGGCTATACCCTTTCCATATGCAAGAACCACACACACAACTGATTCAGAAAATATGTGGGTAAATTGGCCACAACTCTATTGATTACAGCTGTAAGAAGCATTGGCGCAGCATGGGCCCACTGGATCCTGAGCCTCGGCTGGCCCGTCCGCCAGCCAATGTACTGTCACCCAGCCGGCATGGGTAGTACTTTATGGAATGGCAGGTTGCTGGAGCCCACACGGATGACTGCCCTGGGACAAGTGGCTGGCGACTGGCCTGTTCCTTTTACTCCGGCCCTCCCCCTCGGCCCACTCTGGCGCCTCCAGATGGGAGGAGCCTTTCTTTCCTGCCACCATTTCACCAGCCCTGACCCAGCCTCCGGTCAGCTTTCTCCCTTCCCCCGCCCGGCCCCGCAAATTGTGGGCCTCGTTTGAGTTGAGCCCTTTTTGCTTAATATTCACCAAACCTGGTAGCTTTTCCCATCTGGTACTTACAGGGTTATCAAGCACCATTTACACCTATAGTCCACCTCATAAAATCCCATCAAGCTTCCACCAAATCATTGTGCACTTCCGAAAAAAAAACTTCAAGTTATTGTTTGGGGGGAAAGTACATCAGCTTGCCTCAGGGAGTATTTTGCCCTATAAATTATGGCATCCTGCTCCATAGCAGTTCTCAGATCCAAAACATCACACCCCCAGATCCGTTTGGGCCATCTCTTTTCTCCATGAAATGCTGGTCATTTTGCTGCTGCCCCCACTGACTTCTTTCTTCAAGACTGGTAATTAATTATAGCCTTCCCTGAAACAGCTTTCCCTCTCTCCTCCCTGATTTCCTCTTAGCTAGCCTCACTGGGAGCACTCACTGGAGAAGACCCTGATGCTGAGAAAGACTGACGGGTCAAAGAAGACGGGGACGGCAAAGGATGAGATGGTTAGACAGTGTCATAGATGCAACGAACATGAAATTGAGCAAATTTTAGAGGACAACGGAAGACAGGAAGGCCTGGCGTGATCTGGTCCATGGGGTCACAAACAGTCGGACTTGACTGTGCGACTGAACAACAACAAAGCCTTGTATGTGTTTTCAGTGTGTTTGCATCTGTGTTTTATCCTTTTATTCTCTTTAATAAAAAACCTTTCCAGTTGAACATCTGCCTGGTTTACTTTTGGAGTTCTCTTTTTTATGACTTTTTAAAAAAAAAAATAACAACAATTATTTACAAATATAGAATTGCAACAGGATAATACTACCAAAAGTAAATTGCAGTGAGGGGAAAGGGACATAACATATGTAAATTTAGAACTAACAAAGATTGATTAGATTAATACACAATGGTTAATGGTTTCAAGAACAGATTCTAGTTCCTTTTGAGAAGCAAGGTATTCGAGAATGAAAACCAAATTTTAACAAAGTTCGAGGTATAAGGTCCAGTTTTGCCTGGTAACATAGAGTCTGCTAATTTGTCCATTATACAATATTCCTGAACTTTTAAAAACCAAACAGATATAGTAGGTCTTTTGTCATCTTTCCAAAATCTAGCAATAACTGTGCGAGCTGCTGCAGAGAGTATTTCTATTAAATCAGAATTAGGCATATGACATTTGGCAGTAGGCCAATAGTTCAATACTAAAGATTCCATTTCCAAGGGGACCTCAAAATTAGTTATAGCATAGATTTGTTTTACAACTGATTTCCAAAAGTTTCTTATAACTGTACAATTCCACCAGCAATGCCTATAAGAGCCCATTTCTTGACAACCTCTCCAAAATTTGGTGAGGCATCTTTTTGAATATGACTCAGTTTTTGAGAAGTTAAATACCGTTTAGTAATCACTTGGAAAATCTTAGTGCGAATGGATATAATTTTGCCCGAAAGATAGAAGAGCTCCAGATCTTTCTCCATTGATCTGAAGAAAGTGATTTAGAAAAATCTTTATTCCAATAGGTGGTATAGGAAGGTAAGGTATCAGTAGTTGCTGATAATAATATTTTATATAATAATGATATTTTTTATAATTTGCATGTTAATTTTTAAGTAATAACTCAAAAACTATGAGATCCGTTTTCAATCTTTCACATAATGGTTTACTATTTAGACAGTGGCTAAGTTGTAAATATTGGTACCAGGGTATTATACCTCAGCCTTTGTTTTCTAAGGTAGTTTTGGTGAGAATGTGGCTTTCAGAAATAATATCTATTAGTCTATTTAATTTCATAAGCTTTCAATTGGCAAAAGAGTCATCTGAAGCAGATGGAGGAAGCCAGTGTTTCGTAAAAGTTGATAATGGAGATGCTGTAGGTGCTAATTTATTATCTCTCCCAAACTGCAAGAGTACAGAGCAGGAAAGGGTTTTGACTTAAGGATTGGGGTCTTTCCTTTTTCGTGTCCCAGCTCAGTTCTTGTAAAGTCCAAGAATCAGAAAAAGTTTGTTCAATTAGAGTCCAGTCTGGTGCTGTTTCTGGATGCAGCATTTTGATCAGATCCGTAAGATGAGCTGCATCATGATACAGCAACAAGTCTGGAAAACCAGTACCACCATGTTCAACCAGCTTGTGTAGAGTGTAGAAGCTAACCCTACATTTTTTAATGATCCCATAGAAGATGTAGAAGAGTGTTCTGCCATGTCTTTATATCTTGCAGAGGAATGATTATTGGTAATGTGCGAAATAGATGGGTGGGTGACACTCACATAGATTACTCTATTGCAGGGAAGTCCTGCCTGATTTGAGATGCAACCCAGACCACTGACAACTGAGGTGTGAGTGAGATCCCCTGTCCAAAGTACAAGAACGAAAATGCAAGGCACTCACATACACATCAGTGGTTAGCAGCGACCTCTAAGGCTGCCTTAAATAGTTCTCTAGAACTTACACCATCTGCTTATTGCCCAGCTGCTGTGGATCTCTAACCTTGGCTGGCATCCTCTTGCCAACACACATGGCTTCAAGTTACGTATATGTGGCTTGACAATCAAGAGAATGTATTTCACAGGGGTCAGTGTTGTCAATGCCTGCGGATATTTCTTGGTCCTTTGTGGTTTCGTGCTAAGCTAGTAAATCACAGTGCAGTCCTATGCAGAGTTACTCCAGTCTGCAGCCAGTAAAACCAGTGGTCTTGGTGGTGGAGGAAAGTGCCATGAAGTTGCAGCTGACTTAAGGTGGCCCCGTAGGGTTTTCAAGGTGAGAGATGTTCAGAGGTGGTTTGCCATTGGTTGCCTCTGCATCATGACCCTGGACTTCGATGGTGGTCTCCCATCCAAGTACCAACCGGGACCCATCCTGCTTAGCTTCTGAGATATGAAGAGATTGGGCTAGCCTGGCCCACCCAAGTCAGGGTACTCACGGTACTCAGTGGGCTTAGACTGGAATTACTCTGCATAGGATTGCACTGCTACTGTAGTAGCTAATAGACTAAGAAGAAGAAGTTTAAAAAGGTAAAGGTAAAGGTTCCCTTGCTCGAAAGCCAGTCGAATCCGACTCTAGGGTTCGACATCTCCGTTTCAAAGCCGAAGAGCCAGCGCTTCGGCTCCGTTTCAAAGCCGAAGACGTTTCCGTGGTCATGTGGCCGGCATGACTAAACACCAAGGCGCACGGAACGTTGTTACGAAGAAGTAGCTAATAAATATTACCTGTTCCACAAATTCACTTGTAGACTAAGGCAAGAAGCCCATCTCCTTTTGTCTCTGCCCTGCCCCATCTATAATACAATAAATACAGCCTACCTTGTGGGAATGTCGTACAAGTTACCAAGATAATTTTGAAGAGCATTACAGCATTACTTGTCTTCCTGTGAGGACTCGCTACATGCATCTGATGAAGTGGGCTCCAGTCCACAAAAACGTATGTTGGAATAAAATCTTTTAGTCTTCAAAGTGCCTCTAGACCAGTGTTCCCTCTAAGCTGAGTTAGTATAAGCTAGCTCACAGTTTTTTAGCCTCTGGCTCACACATTTTTTTGTCTTAGCTCAGTAAGGATGGCTCCAGAGTAAACTATTTTATGCAGTGGCCATATTGCTCGCTCACAACTTCAATGCCAGTAGCTCACAAAGTAGAATTTTTGCTCACAAGACTCCACAGCTTAGAGGGAGCATTGCTCTAGACTCCTTGTTATTTTTGCTACATCAGACTAACACAGCTACCATTGTGGAGTAAATATAAATAATAATAATATTATATTGCACCATTTAGCCAATCAGATGGAATAAGGTAACTAAAGCCACACACTGGTGAATGGATGGAGTGCTATTTTGGCTAGTTGGTTGCTGCCCTCTTACTGCCTTTCTTTTAATAGAAGCACAACTGAATCAACAACAACAACAACAAACCTTTATTGGCATTATACACTAAGGAGAATACAAGACATAAGAAGTACTCAATACAGTTAACACAAATCTCGCTTTTTAGAAGCCAGATACAAAAAAGTTGCCACTATTTCAACAGTGACAGCATTTTTTTGAGGAAATCAGCACTGGAGTCTGGACAGCTCCTTTGCTTGGTTCAGGAATACTTTCAGGTCTGCCGCTACCCAACCGATTCCGCTCCTGTAAAGACAGGGCTCCCTGTACCCCTACCCTGCAAGATTTTACTGCGAAAGTAAGGGTTTTTTTTAATATCACTTGGGAATCTGAAGTCTACATGTAACCATTTTATATTTCTTCTTAGCCAACCATCATTCGTAATTAAACGTCCATTGTCACGTTTCAAGAAGCTCCACTGTCCAACACACATGAACGCACATAAAGCTGCCTTATACTGAATCCGACCATCAGTCCGTTAAGGTCCGTATTGTCTACTCAGACTGGCAGCCGCTCTCCAGGGTCTCAGGCTGAGGTCTTTCACATCACCTACTGCCTGGCCCTTTTAAACTGGAGATGCCAGGAATTGAACCTGGGACCTACTGCATGCCAAGCCGAAGCTCTTCCACTGAGCCACAGCCCCTCCCAATATGCTTCACTTCTGCATGCTTAACTTACTACAAGCAAGACCAGGAAAGAGAAACCACAAATTGGATGACACTGCTGATATGCTACTTTCAAGAATAGAAGAGAGTGGATGACACCATTAAAACAATTGAAAGCCAAGCCGTCCAAATCAATCTTTTTTTAAAAAAAAACACTCAGCACACACTTATGTTTTTGAACACTTAAAACAGTTTATTGAAGTTGTACGAATAACAACATGGATTCCCTCAAAGCCCCCATGGCCTTAAACCGCCTTTGGCTAATACGTCGCCCTAATTAGCATTGCTAGAGGAGTAAATGGGAAAGGAGGGAGACAGCTGGTAGAGAGTTCATTTATTCTTTGCCAAGAGTCAAAGCAAAAGTTTGAAACAGGAAGGCCATTTCATTCATCAAATGCTTCTCACTGAAGCCATAGGTGTTAATCAACTTAATATGAAAACTGGGAGTCCCAATAGGTTGTGGTTCAGTTTTGGATTCACAGTTGAGAAACAAGACACACGTTTTCTTAGTCTGGAGGGACAGTCGTATTAAACTGTTACAGGGAAATTAAACAGGAGTCCAGTGGCGCCTTAGAAACCAGTGTCTAACTGGTTCATCACCATAATCACCCCTTCAGTTGCTTGAACTCGGAGTATAAATTGAACTGCTTTTGGTGAACACTCCTATGCTTCTGAGGATGTGAACGTGGCTCGTGAAAGCTTGAGCAGAAATCAGTTTTTTAAAGTTTCTAAGGTATTGCTAGATTTCTGTTCAGTTTTATGTTGGAACGAGGAACCTCATGAATCCAGGCTGAGGTCTAGTATGACTGAAAAATTCTGCAGCCCTGAGCCTCTTCAGTCCAAGAAAGGAGTCGAGCTGTGTAGCATCAGTCCCTACAATTGTCAAGCACAATGAAGGCTCTGGATTAGCCAAGTTTAGTATAATTACTGGAAACTCTGGGGAGAGGTGATGCTCTACAGGTGTCATCTGACTATTAATTTGGGGCATGTCCCATTATTAATCATATTAATACACACAGGTACAAACATATGTTGTTACAGATTTTCTGTAATTCATTAAGAGACCAACAGCTTTGATCCCATGTTAACTCGCAACTGGTAAGAAATTTCTGTCAGCAAAATAGGATTTCCTCTCCTTCCCACTTCCATTACAGCCAAAAATGAATCCCCAAACGCTGCTCCTGGGGAAAAGGCCCCCGCCAAAAAGAAAGAAATAATTGGAGGTCTTCAGCAGAAGGGAGCTGGTGAAAAATTTCCCCCCTTCCACTGGCAGAAATTTTTCACAGCTGTGGTGGCTCAAGTGGTTAAGACGCTGAACTGCAGGCTGTGGAAGGTCGGTAGTTCAGCAGTTCGAGACCCGAGTGTGCCGCATGACGGAGTGAGCTCCCATCTCTAGTTCCAGCTCCTGCCAACCTAGCAGTTCAAAAGCAAGAAATTGCAAGAAGATAAATAGGTACCACTTCAGTGGGAAGGTAACGGTGTTCCGTGCGCCTTGGTGTTTAGTCATGCCAGCCACATGACCACGGAAATGTCTTTGGACAGCGCTGGCTCTTCGGCTTTGAAACGGAGATGAGCACCGCAACCCTAGAGTCGGATTCGACTGGCTTTCGAGCAAGGGAACCTTTACCTTTGCCTTTTAACCCATAATATTGAACTTCATTAATAAACACAGCTAAGTCTATTTTTCCTATTTCTTTTTAAAATCCATATGTGTAACTCACCAGAACCAAAAGAGCCTGTTGAAAATTAAGCAAGCAAGACCTTACTTTGGAGCCTCACTGAATAAAACTGGCTTCACAGTGGCAATTCTCAATTACGATTGGCTATCACTGATTAAAACTTTAAGGAGTGATCCTGAGCAGAGCTACTCAAAAGTAAGCCCCATTTTATTCCATGGGGCTTCCTCCCAGAGAAAATGTATTTAGGATTGCAGCCTTAGTTGATTAATTGACAATCTAATTAAGTCTTTCAGACTTCGTTTTACCACTTTGGGATGGTGGGCTAACCCCCAGATGTTGGTGCTGAACATCATAATGGACTAAACTTGGCATCTGCAGAAAGAATCACACTTCAGAGGCTTAGAAAAGTCTCAGTGAAATTGCTGTCTTTCCACCTAACTTATATGGGTTTTTTGTGATGGCCTGTATGCTGTAGCAGATGGGTGGGATTCAAAGGAGAGAAATCAAATGAAAGCCCTGCTCTTAAGGAAATTTCCTATAGCTGAGGATTTAAACACGTACCTTTGAGATTCAGCCTGAATGTTTCCTGTGTCTCTGTTTCAAAGAACTGAAGACAGCAGGCACACAGAGAAAAGAATTGTTGCTGCATGAAGCTAAGGTTTAGATCTTCCATAGGCCTCTCCTGTTGCTGTTTGTGGATTTCCCTGCCCAAAGCAGGAGGCTAAACAAGAGCTGGCAAGAACCAAACGTTCTGCATTGATTTGCTTTTGCTTGAGTAAACACAATGCTTAGGGTGCAGCTTGCTTTGTTTGCACAACCTCCTTTATTTCTTCCTCTGTTGCTCCAGAGGAGGGACTACAATTGCTCCTGTTTTAAAGTGCCTATCCTTAAGCAGCTGTCACTTCAAAGGGACTGACTGAAAGTAAAATGCTTTCCTTCTTCGGTGTTCTTACACCATTGACTTTTTCCTAAGTATTATAACATCCCTAATTCTTCAGCTTCCAAAATCAATGCATTCCTTTTTCTTTTTTCTTCTTTTGATGCAGGGCTGGCCCAGTCACTAGGCAAACTAGGTAATCACCTAGGTCACCAGATTTGGATAAATGCCAAAGGGAGAGAAGAACTTCCTTTATAGGAGAAGCTTGGTGTTAACTGGCTTCGAGAATCCCCAGATTTGTTCGCTCTGGTCTATAGCTGCCATGATGGGACGGTCTAAGCCTCTTCTCCTCGTGAGTTGCAGTCTCGTCCTGCACATATCTGGTAAACACGGAACTCCCAAGCTGCATCAGCAGACCCAAAACCAGGAACAAACCTGGAAAAAAGTGTAACATGGAAGTAAGCCCTCAGGCTACTGCAGATGTACTAATAGAGAGTTTGGGGTTTTCCCCCCCATCAAGTCTCAGCTGACTTATGGTGACCCTGTAGGGTTTTCAAGGCAAGAGACATTCAGAGGTGGTTTTCCATTGCCTGCCTCTGTGTCACAATCCTGGACTTCTTTGGTGGTCTCCCAGCCAAATACTAACCAGGGCCACCCCTGCTTAGCTTCTGAGGCCTCCCAACATCAGTCTAGCCTGGGCTACCCAGGTAAGGGCAATAGAGAATACAGGATGTGATTTAGTCTATATATAGCTATCTGCAGGGCTTTTTTTTTTTTTTAAGAGCTGCCAGAACTCTCAAGAGGGAAAAGAAGTTTTCAGTCTATGTATACTGAAAACTCATGTTCCGGCACGTTCCCCCAGAAAAAAAGCCCTGGCCTACCTCTAAGGTAATTGTCAAGAACACCCGACCAGATGGCCAACTGCTGGATATGAGACAGATTTAAGATATTTTCTTGGATGCTTTTTCATCATTTTCTTGCACTATAACAGAGCACCTTTCCCAAGGCCTCATGTCACAGAACCTGTCACAGCTCATTTGCAGGCTTTTTCCAGTGTTAACGCGCTTGCAGGCTTGCTCTTTTCACATTGCAGCACAGGATGACCTGATGCTTTCATTCTTGTCCCTGAGGTCACCACTCCCAGGAGCGAACCAAGCTAATGTATAAAACAGACAGCCGAAAGATTACGAATCCTGAGAATTTTGATCACGTGACCACTAAAGTACTGTCTGTTTTTTTAAAAAAATATATCAGCAGTGATTATGACTACAAAGATGATCTCACAAATGTCTGTAGATACTTCCTCTAATTATTGTATACTGTATTGTTATGCGCTTTCTTTTCCGGAGCAATGGAAAGTTCAGGGGCAACTCTACAGGGTTTAACTTCCTTTCTGCATGAGATATTATTGTTATGGCCTATGCATAAAATACTTTATGTGTTAAAAATACACTCAATATGTCACTCAGGATCACCAGAGACTTATAGTACTAGGGAGATATCTGTGAATTTACAAATATAGACAATGAGCACGGAAGAGTAGCAAATAGTAACCAGGCAGATGGTGCTAATCTGTGAAGCATCATTCTCTTGGGGGTCCTGCACAGTTCCTTCTTCCAGCTAGCTGAAAGACGTACATTTCCATTACAGCTCTCTGAACTATTTTCTCTGCTTAGTAAACATTGGCAGAACACTGATGTCAGCTTCACCCTTTGCTAGTTGTTTTGTCTCGGCTAATAGCGGGTTTCGACTTTAATGAGATGTTGAAGAAACACCTTCCAGACATAATCTCCCGTGAGGAAACATCACCACATCATCACTGACCAATTAGCAAATCCACCAAATAAGCAAAGCAGGAGGCTCTTACACCAGTGGAAGACCTTCTCGCAAATGTGACCTGTCTCTTTGAAGTGAAGGAATGCACTGTTGTTGGCGGGAAGGATATATCCCAAGGTTCTGTAACTCTGGTAGAACAAAGAAATCTGAATGTCCAGTAAGTAAAATGTTCATGGTGCATCAAAATCCTAGTTTACATTGGGCCAGCCCTACCACCACCTTTGGTCAAATCCTTTAACCTTAAACCAATGTCTCTACACTTAAGGCCGCATCAGACTCAAAGGAGCATCTTTGAATGTGACTACGGAGAAGTTGGCAAAGGAAGCTTCAAATATTCTATGTAAACAATCATCTAACACCCGTGGTGTGTATCTAACCACCCACAGATTTCACAGAGTGGAATTTTCCTACTTCCACCCCTCTGCTGCTGCCTTCTGCATCCCTGAAACTTTATTCCTCAGTGGCAACAGACTGTCAAGAACAGCAGAGTGGACAAAGCCTGCAGTAGGAGGGGGGACTCAGGCTCTTATCAGGTCTTCTCATGTGACTGATCATTCACTTCCTATTTCTTTCCTATGTGGTCCTTAGAAGAAGGAACTCCATGTCTACTGTTCTATTATTTCATCCACCAGTATCCCACAATCTTTTGCCAGTACTAGGTTTCCTCTTGTGACCTGTTTTGCTGTTTTATGATAAAGTGAATGCAAGGGAAAAGAAAGTCAGATACTGTCTTATGAGATAGCAAGATGAAAAGAGGGATGGGGTGTCTATTCCAATAATAGGAATAGTATTATAGGAATATTCCAGGAATAGTAAATTTTATGGTATTGTTGCACAATTCTCTCTTCTCTGGCCACATATATTGCAATTTCATGTCGAGCCTCTAGAGGGCTCCAGTTTGTCTTTCTGTCAGTGATTCTAAAACCATCGGAAGTAGGATCCAGCTCTAAATGCAATCTGCTTTTCAGGATCTACATGTGAAGCAGCAACATGCACCCTTCACCTAATCGATATAAAATACAGAAATCTCCCATCACTTAGCCATTTATATTTTATTTTTCATGTTTTGGTATTTGTAGATATATAGAATTATTAAGCAGCAGGCAGTTTCTCACTCTGTGTCACATTTTGCAAATTATATTAAGGAAAACTCAAATCATGGTCCCAGATTTTCCTTTCCCTCATCACCTTGATCCATCTCCTTGGTCTCACAACCCACCTGTGAGAGAGTTGTGACCCATTTCGGGGTGCTGATCCCCAGTTCAAGATGTGTGTGCTAGCTAGTCACACTGAATGCTTGCTTCAGGAGGACAATGTCACAGTGATGGACCCTCCTGGGCCCTCCTAGCCACCTTTGCATCTTGGGCCAGCATGAGCAACCAGGAGGGCGGGGAGAGAAATGGTATTGGGCTATGTGAAGAAATGCAGTTTTTCTCCTGGGAGGTTTGAGATGAACAAACACTGTGTGTTTTAGAAGTTTTCTTTCCTCTGGGCAGAGAACAGGCACAGGAGGGAGGCGTCTGTGAAATTGCTTTCCAGACATACCTCAGTGCACCGTCATTCAAATGCTAATAGATCTAGCAGGAGAGATAATGGGTGGGGTCAAGATCTCCCCCTTCCTTCTAGCAGGGAACAGAGATTTGGAGGGATTAGAATTCTAGATAATCCCTAGGAAGAAGAGGCAGGAAAAACTTCTCTGATCTGGCCTGGCCTGGTCAGGAGGGTGGAGAAACAGATATGATAAAAAACTGCCTCACAACAGGAAGGAGTGCTCTTTTCCTGGGATGCTGAGTTAATGAGAGGATGCAGACCTCTTCTCTGGGGTGGCAGCCATTTTTAACCATGTGCTGGCCTAAAGAGCTGGAAGGAGCTTCAAGGTAGTGAAAACTTCATAGGGATTTGTAACTATCTAAACTAAAGGGACGTGTCCTATATTTTAACATCTGATAGGGCATGTATAGAGAGAGGGACACTTCTCTTGTATCCCTTGCTCAATTTGGTACTGTGCTAAAGTATGATTGTAGACATTTTCTTTGTAATAAATACCTTATAACTTTTGATGCTGGCTGTGGTTCTTTGTATCACATAGACATCCACTGTCTCAGACATCATGCTATTTTAAAAGGAGTGCCAGGGGAAAAGCAGGCAGTTGGCAAGTGGCCATTCCTCCAGGGGTGTGCAAGACAGTAAACTGTCCTCGTGGTGACCAGGTGCTGGGCAGCAGGAGACAAAGAGGCAAGGCCTCAGAATGTGGAAGGGAAGCTGGGAGTCCTGACCCTCCCAGAGGGCAATTCCGTTCATTGGTCAGGTGGAGGTGGCATATTACCAGAGAGAGAGAGAGAGAGAGAAGCCTCTCCAGTGTTGAGACAAACCCAGGAGGGCAGGGTGGAAATGGGGCCTGCAGGCCAGAGCAGGCACATTCTGCCACAGGCTACATGCCAATATCATGTTTAGGCAAAAATCCGGATGTTGTATCAGATGTCATCCAATGCTTTAGAAATTCTATGGTAATACTATATGGTAATACCACAGAGTAGTAACATAGGGTTTTTAGAATGTCAATCAACATGTCAATGTCATGTCCAATTTTTTTGTCTGAAAGGACAAAGAAGCAAAAAGGGAAAAAAACCTGAACCTAAACCTAGAATTCAGAACCTAAAAATATACAAAAAGATATATATGTGTTTATTCAACATAAATTAAAATAACAAACAAGGGCCCATTCATACCTCATATAAAACTATGTTTTTATAGTTTTATATGAGGTATGAATGGGCCCTTGTTTGTTATTTTAATTTATGTTGAATAAACACACATATATATTTTTGTATATTTTATGATTAGATTTTTAGAGTTGGCCCTTTTCTATTCCTGACTAACCTTTTTAGGTTCTCAATTTTTTTGTCTGGACATGACATTGGCATGTAGCCTGACATCATTTCTGCTCCAAAAACACCTGGGGATGACAAGCCACCTCCCAGCATCCCTATTGCTAATTCAGACAAAGCAAAAAAACATGTCTGCCTTCCAACCTACTGGTTACTTCAGTGTGGTGTCTGTAGAATTCACAAGTTAAGACCATCAGCCAATGGCAGGCAGAAACTCTCCTAATTGATTGTGGTCTCTGGGCCAGGTAGCCAATTAGTGCTGCAGTCTCCATTAGCAGTATTAATGCCACTGTTCCCAAATCTCTTTAAAGTGCATGATAGAGACATATTTAAAATTTGTGGAATGATACATCTAAGGCTTTACCCATTTGTACTGGATGTCTTCTAATGAAACTCCCAAGACCAGATTTCAAAAGAGAACAGTAAAATTTTAGGTATACTATCTTCCTCAGAATGCCATGGAGGGTTAAGTAGAGGAAAAATTGTGATTGGTAGTAGAGTAGGGATGCCAGGTGGTGCCCCTGCATTCCCAAGAGCTTTTGGGGCAAGGCAAGTGGTGGGAATGATATTGAGCTATGTGCCCAAGTCACATTCGGGAAAAACCCAGACTAGACATGATAATCAGCACATTGACCAACATTCTAGAAATTCTATGGCATTACTATAGGAGGAGGAGGAGGAGGGGAAGGAGATTGGATTTATACCCTGCCCTTCACTCAGAGTCTCAGAGCAGCTTACAATCTCCTTTCCCTTCCCCTCCCCACAACAGACACCCTGTGAGGTAGGTGGGGCTGAGAGAATTCTGAGAGACCCAAGGTTACCCAGCTGGCTTCCTGTGGAGGAGTGGGGAATCAAACCTGGTTCTCCCAGATGAGAGTCCACAGCTCTTAACCAGGGCTATTTTGGGGCAGGAACGCACAGGAACGGAGTTCCGGCTGGCTCCCGAGTTGGCGACGCCCAGCAGGAACTCATTAGCATAATAGGCCACACCCAACAGCAGAAACTCATTTGGATTGGCTACATTAGGGGTGTGTGGCCTAACATGCAAAGGAGTTCCTGCTACAAAAAAAGCCCTGGGTTTTGACAACAAACAAGGTAAACAGAATAAGAAGCAAAAGGTGGGTGTGGCTGGATGACCACACTTCTGGTAACATGGGGGTGCGGCCTAATGTGCTAATGAGCTGTGCAGTCAGGGGTGTGGCCTAATATGCTAATGGGTTTCTGCTGTTGGGTGTGGCCTATTATGCTAATGAGTTCCTGCTGGGCTTTTTCTACAAAAATAGCCCTGCTCTTAACCATTACACCAAACTGAGTTTCTAGAACTTCTGCTGATGGCTGACATTTCTCCTGTAGAAATGACATTGGGCTGCATGCCATCACTGGGAGATGGTCTGCCCAAAGGGAATACTTGTAGTAGACTGAGAGAGGGGTTGCAGTATAAAATGACAAGAATGAATAGAACTACTGCAAATATGCAATCAATACTTAATAATTTTACAGTAAGTACAAAATTACAAATCTCACATTTACAGTACTATTATGTTTTTACAGATAAATAGATCCTAAGTAACATACTAAGTCTTTCAGATTCCTTCTCAAAATCTTCATTATACGTAGAGTTCCTTTTAATTCTGAGGAACTGTCCGTAAGGTAAATTGGTTTTAAGATGTTGGACATGGTGTGATTTATAATGAAGATAAGAATTTCTGTCAGTACTCTTATTAAAGGGACACATTTTTTGTATGTATGTAACTTGAGGGAATTGCAATTGTATTTACTGTAGCTGGGTATATTTTCCTGGAATAACTGTTAGAATGTTTCTTGATAGGAGGTTTGATGTGTGAAGAAGTTGCCGCGAAACGGAACATCAGCTCCGGGGAGTTTCGTCCATCTATTTCATCTATTTATCTGTAAAAACATAATATTTAAATGTGAGATTTGTAATTTTGTACTTACTGTAAAATTATTAAGTATTGATTGCATATTTGCAGTAGTTCTATTCATTCTTGTCAAAGGGAATACTTGGCATGCCCATGACACTGGCCTTCCCTGTTTCACTCACTTAATCTGCCCAACTGTCTTTCTGCTTTAGGGCGCTGCCTTTACCAACTGGCACCAGAACCAGCTGATTCGAGTCTCTGTAAGAGAAATGTGCCCTTCCTAACATTAGCACAGTGGGCACTATAATTAGAAATTGTTAAGCTGCCATTAGAAATCTTTAACTGAAACAGTTGATTTTACTCATTATTATTTATTGTTGAATGATTATTGTTTTACTGAATGTTGTAACCCTATATGGTAGGATAAAAAGGTAAAGGTTCCCTTGCTCGAAAGCCAGTCGAATCCGACTCTAGGGTTGCGGTGCTCATCTCCATTTCAAAGCCGAAGAGCCAGCGCTGTCTGAAGACGTTTCCGTGGTCATGTGGCCAGCCTGACTAAACACCAAGGTGCATGGAACACTGTTACCTTCCCACTGAAGTGGTACCTGTTTATCTACTTGCAATTTCTTGCTTACAAACTGCTAGGTTGGCAGGAGCTGGAACTAGAGACGGGAGCTCACTCCGTCACGCAGCACACTCGGGTCTTGAACTGCTGAACTACCGACCTTCCACAGCCTGCAGTTCAGCGTCTTAACCACTTGAGCCACCGCAGCTCCTATATGGTAGGATATAAACTGAAATAAATAAATAAATGTAGTAGAGTGATACGACAATCTGAAAGTTACCCAAAGTAATTCCATCAAACCTCTCTTTTGGGGGGATAGTAAGGCTAAATAAGCCAGTCACAAACTACCAGTATCCAAGTTAAAGAACCAGAGCAGGTTTCCCCAGGAAAGAGGTGGCTTGATCTGTGATACGAACTACATCTGTCACCTGCAGGTATATAATGTGCAATGTCCATACTGTAAAGCAGTTCATACTGTGCATTTGAATTATGAATTGGATGCTTGGCTATCTCAGTTTATTCTTGATATATAATCTCAACATCCCTGCGGTGCCTTTCACTTCTTCTCACTCGGCTTCTTTTTTAAAAAAATGATAGCATCATATTTCCTGTTCAAGCGATGGCAGTTTACTGCATTTTATGAGTCAACAGGAAGAGCGACAAGATATCCAAAATGCTAAAAAATGCAGTTTTATTGCACAGATTTAAATGGAATACAGGCAGAAGGGAAGGAGGGGGGGGGAGAACAGGGTTGTCAGGGAACGGGTGCTTATTTCTCAAGTATTCACACTATCTGAATTACACTTTGCCATGGAAGTACCTGACAGTATATGCCCACAACAGATTTATGTAAGGTAGATAGGCAGCTCTGACAGATAAAATGCTGAGCGTAGAATTTAATATGCAATTATAGATAGCATCCCCAGAATTTCAAAACACCTATTTTTATGCTCACTAGGGTTTAAATTGACATAAGGGTTAGAAAAGGTATGAGGAAGGCAGAAGGGCTAGTTTATTGAGTTGTTACATTGCCTTACTCTGAGGAGCTCAGGGTGACCTCATATAAGAAATTTGATGGAGACTCTTCCCTTTGTTTATCACTCCCCTTCCAGAAAGTAAATGGTACCCATGGCATCGGATAATAATTGGTCTTATCCATTATATGTCCTGGAAATTTCACCAGTCCCATGGACAGTATCCGCTGCTGCTCTGTTAGAAGGAACTATCAATCATACTTGTATCCCACCCTTCCTCCAGGGAGCTCATGATGACACACGTGGCTCTTCCATTTTGCCCTCACAAATCTTTCTGGCTTCCACATTCTGAACAAGCTAAAATTTCCAGACCATCTTCAAAGACCACTCTGTCACAGAACAGATCACGGGACTCAAAAAAACAGCATCTTACCAAACATGTGCGACTATGACCCTATGGCCTACCTCTTCTAGGGGCAGTCACCATCCAACCTAAGATGGTACGTCTGTATTATCGCTCCTTCCTGCCTCAAAATGCTACAAAACAACAACAGATTTCTTGATCACCAAATAAATAACCATATAACACATGTCAGAGTTGTGGTTACCCCTTTTTGTATAGCCAGCAAGTTGAGAGAATGCAGTTAATCAAATTATATATTGTGTTTCCAATATCCTTTCTCATTAGCAATGTCACCATCCAGCGAGACTGAATCACACACCCAGCATCTGGCACAGTATAAATTGTGCCAGGCTTTTTGTTCCTTGCCCTTGCGATTGTGACTGAGTGGCAAACACCAACAATGAAACCAGCACCTAAAATGGATTGGTCTAGATTTTGCCTGAAGCAGTCAAAAACATTCCCCTAAGAAGACTCTAGAAGCAGCACCATGAATCACAATGAAAATTCCGAGAGAAATAAGAATGCAGGCAATCATCTTTCTTTAACTTTGTTGCTGCCTGGGCTCTTTCCATCTTGTACTTCTTCTTGCCCAAAATATTATCTTTTTTATTTTTAAAAATGCCTCTCTTTAGTTAAATAAAGTTGTTAATGTGATAAGATGTGATAAATGCTTGCAATTAAAGAGAAACTGTTATCGTATCATTCAGTGCACTACATTTAAATGAAGCCATTTTCAATTCCATGAAAGAGTGGGCCAAATGAAACCATAGTTCTTGACTGTCTAATGTCATATGTATGGTTAACAGAGTGCCTGCCTGGCATTTCTGAGGGCATTTAAAATGGGATGGGATGAGATAGAAGAAGAAGAGATTGGATTTATATCCTGCCCTTTACTCGGAGTCTCAGAGTGGCTTACAAACTCCTTTCCTTTCCCCTCCCCACAACAGACACCCTGTGAGGTAGGTGGGGCTGAGAGAGCTCTTTCAAGAACTTCTCTTTCGAGGACAGCTCTGACAGAACTACAACTTGCCCAAGGTCATCCAGCAGCTGCAAGTGGAAGAGTGGGGAATCAAACCTGGTTCTCCCAGATTACAGTCCACACACTTAACCACTACACCAAACAGGATGACGAATTGGTGGCCCATTAAGGCCCAGTTTCTGCCAGGCAGACAACTGTAAGTGTTTGAATCTCCCATCACCTCAGCGTTTCAAGGGCTGTCTTGAGAGAATGGAGGCATAATATTAGAGCAATAAAATTTTAGTCCCACTGTTCTCCAAGACACTCAGGACATTATACAGGGTTTTCACCTCATCCATTTTATTTTATTTTAACAACACTGTGAGGTGGGTTAGGCCAGGAGAGGGGGCAGGGAGAGGGAGAGAATGAAATAGAGAGATTGGCCTAAGGTCTCTCAATTTCATGGCAAAGGAGGGATCTGAAGCTGGCTCTCCCCAGTCCTACTCCTGTGTTCAAACCAGTATGCAGCACTTGGTGGCGTGTGTCCCATCCTTTTTCCAAGGAGCTCCAGGTAACATTTATGAGAATGTACCCCATTTTATCCTCACAATAACCGTGTCAGATTAGGTTGAGCAGCAGTGGCTGGCCTAAACTGGACCTGCCTCATGAGGCTGATGACTAAAACTCATGGCTACCTATCATTTTTATCGTTTTTCTAAGGAGCTCCAGGTGAAGTACAGGGTTTTGCCTCCCCCATTTGATTATGTGAGGTAGGTTAGTCTGAGAGAGAGTGACTAGCCCAAGAAACAAAAAGCAAGTTTCATGGCTCAGAAGTGGATCTCTCTGGTCTTGGTCTGAAATTCTAACCACAAAATTGCACTTAGAGCTTACACTAGTGGCCAAAGTAGACATGACGGCAGCAGGACTGCTGTGTGTTGAAACACGGAACTGTCCGAATCACAGAGAAAGAAGATGGAATCTGATTCAATAAGTGAAAGAGGAGTATGAATTGGAACAGTCTCACTTCAGTCAATGATTTACTTTCCCAGTGATACTCTCCTAAGGAATTTCCCCCTCAGCTGAACCCCATTATACTAAGTGGGCTAGGTTGTGAGGGAAATATTAAGGCAAAAGATCTTTGCGAGCACGTTGGGAAAGCTCTCTGACTGAGACTTTGGATAGCAACTACCAATCAGAAAAGACAGCCATTGATTCTACACCATAGTGGGACCAAAACTCCGGAACTCTCTCTCCAGGGAGATTCAGCTGTCATTTTCTGTTGACATATTTACCAGTAGGTGAATTTTTTTTCCCCTTGCATTTGGCATTTCCTCAGTGATCATTCCTTCCTACCCAATGTTTTTAATTGTTGTTTTATTTTGTGTGTTTTAGCTCTAATTGTTTTAATGATGGGGTTGGGGGTGGTGTTAATGGTGTTAAAATGTGGTTTGATTCTGGATGTATTAATTTGTTCATTGCCTTGCTGGCTCTTGCAAGGGTAGAAAGGCAGGATATCAATTTTGTTAAAAAAATATGGGACATTGATAAATATCTAAATCAATATATTTTAATCTCTTCAAACATTTTATACACAGTGATATAGCCACACACCATGCCAGTGCCATTTTGTGAGGGTATACATTGTTTTTCCACCTCACTATTGGCCGTAACTATGATAATACAAAATTCAGAAATAATTATACTGAAAAAAGAACACTCTAGGCTTTGTTTTGTCAAGCTCCCTCATAACCCGCATGTTTTACTGGTGCTAAATATGAACTTAATTAGTAATCGGTGCTTGAGGTCTTCCTTTGCAATTCTAAATCACCAGCTCAAAATATTTGAATATCTTTTTTCTGTTGTAGCACTAAATGAGCCATTGAAAATTCAGCTTTTTCTACTTCTTTTTTAATACTTGATAGCTCTTTTTGAAAAACCTTCTAAGGTGGCTATAATTACTTAAATCCCAGTTGATAAGAATTTATAGGCAGTCGAACTCTAACTTGGGGGGGCGGGGTTTAAGTAATAAAATGTTCCAAGACCTGACATGGATATCCCTGGCAAGCCCGATCTTATCAGATCTTGGAAGCTAAGCAGGGCCAACCCTGGCAAGTGTTTGGATGGGAGACCTCCAGAGAATAATTTAGGACAATGAGTCTCCCAAAAACCTACTGGCTCACCCTTGGAATAATCCCATCATCACCCAGCCCCACTTCCCTGCATTCATTTACCTTAATTAAGCAATGCTTAATTCTATCCACCTAACCCATTCGTTCTTTCTGCCAGGTCTTGTCGGGTCATCAAACATCTCATACATCATTGTCCACCTCAGAAAAGTGTATTAAGTTATTGTTTTTCTGGCAAATATGTCAACCTGCCCTACGGTATGTTTTGCCCTATATCATAAGCACCCTGCTTCCCAGCAGTGTGTGTGTATGTATGTGCATTGTGCGACCACATAATAAGAATCTTTCTAGCTGAACATCTGCCCAGTTTATTTGAGAGTTCTCTTAAGGAAAAAATCCTGATATATATAAGTGGAGAATCCTAGTTACCCTCTCTCGCTCTGTCTTGTTAAAGCTAATCCCCCCAATTAAAGCTAATTCCCCCAACTAATTAGGATACTGTCTATTTGGGTAACACCTCCAGTATAAGGGATCCTCCTCTAACAAGTGCCACTTAAGTTGGAGGAGGGCTACTAGGATGGTTGGATCCCCCATAATCCATGCTCTTTGGAGGAAAACCCTAGCAAACGCTTGGGGGGGATTTTAAACTGGCAGTGTGCCATGTAGAAAGAGTGGGCTAGCTCAGAATGGAGTTCTACAGGGTAACATCATTCTTTCAAAAACATTACCTTAGTAAAGGAGAGAATAAAAAACAGGGCCTCATTTGCTGATTTAAGTAAAAAGAGTGTGACGAGCACTGCACTAGAACCATGTTGTTCCATGTCAGGATGGAGAGGCAAGAAGTAGAGTGAGGACCAGCCATCTAGAGAGGGGTTTTTATTTCTACCTTTTACAGCTACAAAATAATTTTTCCATCAGCTAGAGGAGTACTTGCATCATTCTTCCACCTCTGCCATCCCCAGGCTGTGTTATACTTCCCTTTTAAGTTCCACCACATTGAACTTCTCATAATGTGCCTCCCTCCCTTAAAACTGCTGTGCCATTGCCCTCACTCCTAAGGATGTGCCTCCCTCCCTTAAAACTGCTGTGCTCACTCCTAAGATATTAGCTACTTTACTAAGGGCACTCCTAATTAGGGTTGCCAGATCTAGGTTTGGAAATACTTGGAGATTTAGAGGGTGAAGCCTGAGGGTAGGATTTGCTGAGGGGAGGAACCTCAACAGGGTATAACGCCATACAGTCCACCTTCCAAAGCGGCCATTTTCTCCACTGAACTGATCTCTGTCACCTGGAGAGCAATTGTCCTAGGTTAAGGTACTTCATCCCTATTATTCCGCCATGTAATGGACACTCCGATCTGGTCAAACTTTTACTCTTGGACCTTGACCACTATGTTTCTAGTAGAATGGGATTATTTGCCTTAGCAACCAAGAAAATTAGAATCAGCTTAGTATTTAATGCAAAGTAGAAGGAGTATAGGATTTAATGTAAGTTAATGATTTTTTTATTACTCACATTATTATTCTGTAGTTGGATGTAATTCTTATTTAATCATGCTGTGATTTGTTATGGCCAATGGCTAATACAATAAACTTAGTTGTTGTTGTTGTTGGAGATCAATTGTGATCCCAGGAGATCTTCAGCCACCACCTGGAGGTTGGCAACCTCACTTCCCATGCTAACCAGCACCTCTCAAGCCACACCTGTACAGCTGCCTCTAAAAAGTTCCCAGTTTATCCCTTCTGTTGTGTTCCCGAAACTGTGGTTGACCCTGCTCCACCTCTGGCAGATGACCACAATCAGGAGGTACATATAGGGCATACATAAACCAAGATATTTCAGTGTGTAACAGTCCTATCCTAGTGGTACATAACACTAAAAGAGCTAGTACTTCAGGCTGCCAGACATTCTTAGGATCTCCTGGCCATACTACACACAATGCCATATGATAATTAATTAATTATTCCTGAGCAGAGTTACATCTTTCTAAGCTCATTGACTTCAGTTGACTTAGAAGGGTATAACTCTGCTTACAGTTCCACTGTAACAGCCAGAGCCCACGAGGCACATTTTTGATCATGGAAATGGCATGGGCGGTGAGGGGGTTGACTCCCCCCCCTTAGCACCCTGACCTTAATCTGTGTCATACGCATATGTCCAGAGTTGTTTTTTGCCAATAAATCATATGTTGCATGATCCAGTTACAGATCCCCAATCCACTTGTAGTTTTTGCCCAGAGGCAGAAAATCGAAATCCACCCCCACATGGTAAAATAGAGTGATGAACTAAATAACTATTTTCTGCCCATTAAGAAGATTTCAAAATCTGTTGCCTGAGGCAAGCTTCATCATCCCAGTCGGTTGCTAGAGCCAGCCTTGTCCCGATTACTGATGATAATATTGGTAAGCTTTGAAGAAGGCTCTTTTTTTCAGTCAAGAAGATGAAGAAACGGTCATCTTCCCGTAATAGGAAAGAATTACATGAAATGCTTCCCCCCCAGTTCACTATTAATAATGTTAGAGGGATAAAAAGAATGGTACTGCCTTTGTCCCCAGGAGAATGTCAAGCTGTATATTTTCCTGTTGAGTCAAGAGCCAATTGCACAGACCTTTCCACTAGTCTGGAAATTCCCTTTTTAATAGTGACATGAATAAATACCCAGAATAACCATTTTGTGATAACTGAGATCTTAAGAAGGGTTATTTCTTTTTTTAAATAAATCGGACACATCCCCCCCCAAAAAAGCTTCACAAAATAGTAAATGTAAAAAATGAATTGCACTTTATGGCTTTCTGTTTACTTAATGCAAGCTGTCAATGCAATCTTCTGTTTTCAGGAGCCATGGCAAAGTTCTGTTTCATTATAATGATTATGAGTTCTTCTCAGGACTATAAATACAGTATAAAGAAGATCAGAATCCAAAGGGCTAATACCAAAAATAGAAATATAATTCCTAGCAGCAAGACAAGGATTGCACTGAATATATTCTAATCCTGTGACAGTTTAATTTTCCAAGTTTTCACCTATGAAACTGAGTAATGTAAACCTGAAGGAGGATTGTACATTTCTGTATGATGCTGGCAGGACTACACCTGGACTGGAAGTACATGTTGCTGGATATTGTGCGATTATAATTGTTCACCTCTTAGAGTATCCAACAGGAAACCATCAGGATCTATCAGTCTCCAAGGTCAGGCCAGTTTAATATACAGCTGCACAGTCACAGAGACTAGGTCTGAACCCCACCAGGGTGATGATCTGCCCATGACAAGGAAGTTGTACTAAATCTTCCACATCCAGAGTTTAATACAGTCAGAGACCAATCAGATAACATACACAATGTGAGTAAAATATACATACAGAGGGGCACATCTGGGGCTTGGCTGAGTGTTGGCCTTCAATAGCCTGAAAGGTCTTGCCTCTTTCACCCATGCCCCTGTTGGCTTGGCCCAAGCCAAGCTCATCCAGCCATCTTCAACTTGAACCCCACCAGCAGCAGCCCAGGAGGACACCATGGGAATAACTTTCTTGGGGTGACAAAATATCTTGAATCCTGGAAACCCTTATGGGAAATGGAGCAATTAACAGAGTTCCTGGTTACTTTTCTGCAGTCTTATTGGTACAACAAGTGCTTTGAGTAATTACAATGTCCTTGTTCAGCAATACAGTATGACTCAAGGACCTTTTCCCCCGTTCTGTGGGAACCCGTCATTTTCCCTAAGAGAACACAAATGTCACATTGACTGATGACATGTAAGGGTTTTTTTTCTTCTTCAAGAGACTTAACATTTTCTTGATAGGGTATGAATCACTCAATAATTAATTCACTTGTTGGAGATCCTAAGAATGTGTAAGCCAATATTAGCAAACCTCAGAACAGAGACTTCTCAGCCCTTTCAGTAATGTCACAGCACATTAACTTGGTTCTCCTTAGGGGTGCCTCTGCAATATTTGAACTGCATTCCCTGGTGTGACAAGGAGCCATGAAGGTCAGGAAATAATCTTTGGCAATTTCTGCTGATGCCATTAGAGGCCACCTCCTCCCATGGGCTCCATTACAATCTCTAGAAACCACAGGAGGCATCCTGTTAATGACATCTTCTGTGCCATGCTCAGGGGGCAAAGAGGGGAGTTCTCAATGAAGACCCCACAGACATAATTATGGGACTCTCTCCTCATCTGTTATCTGCCACATTTTCTTATCCCACACTTCCTTCGAGGAGCTCAGGAAAACATGACATCTCCCCTATACTGTTCTGTTCTCACGTCCCTGTGAGTTAGGTTAGGCTGAGAGACTATGACCAGCTCAAGGTCATCCTATGAACTTTATAACTGCCCTGAATCCAGGTCTCCCCAGTCCCAGTTTGACTCTCTAATCATCACATTGGTTATCGCTCTTTATGGCAAATTCATCCATGTCCTGAGTACCTTTCAGGTGTGGTACAGGTTCTTTCTGTGTGGGCCAATATTTGGATCTCAGAGTCAAGTGAGCTAATGGACAGGCAGTTTTCGATGGCATTTTAATTTGATAACATTTTAGTCTATTTTTCTGGACGAGGATGTTCTGCCTCAGGCTGGGTTTTGGGTATGCTAGGAGAATACAGGGCCCCAGAGGCAGTCTTCTGATGCTGAGGTGACCACCAAAACTAGGATTGCCGACTCTGGGTTGGGAAATTCCTGAGGATTTGGGGATAAAATAGGGCTGCTACCTCCAGTTTGGGAAATTTCTGGACAATTAGAGGTGGACCCTGGGCAGGGTGGGGTTTGAGGAGGGGAGGAACCTCAGCAGGGTATGATGCCCTAGACTCCACCCTCCAAAGCATCCATTTTCTCCAGGGGAACTAATACCTAGGCTGGAGATGAATTGTAATTCCAGGAGATCTCCAGGCCCTGTCTGGAGAATGGCAACCCTACTGGGAAGAACAGCAGCATCTATCTAAATATAGTAGAAGAAGAAGAGATTGGATTTATACCCTGCCCTTCAATACCTAAAGGAGTCTCAGAGCGGCTTACAATCTCCTTTCCCTTTCCCTCCCTACAACAGACACCCCGTGAGGTAGGTGGGGCTGAGAGAGCTCTTTCAAGAACTGCCGTTTCAAAGACAGCTCTGACAGAACTATGTCTTGCGCAAGGTCATCCAGCAGCTGCAAGTGGAAGAGTGGGGAATCAAACCCAGTTCTCCCAGATTAGAATCCGCACACTTAACCACTACACCAAACTGGCTGTCCCCTGAGGGAGGCCTCCCCTGACAAGTAGGCCTCCCTTGATTTCAAAAAAACTCACTAATGTATTCAAGGACACAGAGGACACATCCCTTGTAATGTGCATTATATCCTCATGGGACAACTAACAGAAGTAGACTGGGAAGCCAAGTGGCCTGGAAAAGGGCCCTACCACGCCCCCAGTGCACCCCTGATGGAGGGCAGATTTTGGATGGTTTGAATGAAGCACCCAGTTTGGCTGTGGCATCACTGGGTGAGAGGGCTAAGGAGAGGCACACACACACCCCCCGGTCATCAGCCCATTGGGACTTTTCCCCAGTGGCCATAAAGGCCAATCCACCCCCACCAGCAAAATATCTTGAGCCAGTCTGGACTTCTATGAGACTTGTTTGAGGTCAAACAAATAAATGGATTCCATTCCATTTTCCAAAGTCATGTGGTATGCCTGAAAATGAGAACTCCTAATAGCATTGGGGGGAGGCTTTGCTTCGGTGTCAAAGAGGCTTAAAGCACAAAAGAACTATAAAAAACAGAACAAAATTAGGAAATCCGAGGAAAGAGCCTATTTTCACAAGACTGCATCAATCAACATTTGTACAGAAATTGGCTCTAAAAATACTACTGGCTTCTATTGGAACATTAAGGAGTTCAGTCCACATAAATAATACCAAACTTTGTGGGCTCCCAACACTTAAAGATTTGAACTTCAAAGTTCCTTACATGAGAACTTTTGATGTATGAAGTAGGAAGAAGGCCCCCCCCCCACACCCATTCATTAACACCGACCCTTCTTCACTTTAAGTGAAAACATAGTTGTTTGTCCAAGCATTCTGATAACAGATCGGTGCAATCTGTGTTCTGTTTGTCCTAATTAATTTTTTGGATTGGCCTTACTGAAGTTGTTCATTGTGCATTTAACTGCCCGGCACAGTTCTTTTAGTCTGGTTTTTTACAATGGCATTTTTGTTCCTCTTTTTATTGATTTTACTTGTTTATAATGTAATTTTTATTCTTTAGAGTAATGCAAGCTACTTTGGGCAGTGTTTTTAACGGAGAAAGGGCTAATATATTTATTACTTATTCATTTATGTCACCTATAATACACTCTTCTCAGTGAGGCTCGAGGTGGCTGACACAGCTGAGACCATTTAAATCAATAGGAACAAGACATCCAACCGACAATACAATAAAGGTTTGGGGTACAGAAATCTGAAAACAAACAGAAATCTGATAAAGGGCTGAAACCAAGCACAAGCATTAACATGACACATTACAAAACAGGATCATACATAAAGCAACAAGTATGTCAGTACAACCACAGTCCCATATCCCTTTGCCAAATATCTTTAAAAAACAATTCAATAGAGCACAGACCTATTACCTGTGTAAAAAATCCCTTCTGACTAATTTAGTTTTGCATAGTTTGCAAAAAAAGCCAGGAAGGTGGAAGCGTTCTGGACCTCAGCCGACAGGCCATTCTAGTTGATCCAGTGTGGCCTAGTAGTTAAGAGTGTTGAACTAGTATCTGGGAGACCCAGGTTCAAATCCCTAGTGGTGCCATGGAAACTCCTTGGGTAACCTTGGGCCAGTCACATGCTCTCAGCCTAACCTACCTCACAGGGTTGTTGTGACAATAAAAAGGAGGAGAGGAGAATGAGGTAAATGTTCCACAAATGTGGCTCATATGTTCCCAGGCCCAAAAAGAACACACGAGTGAAGTCCCAGTGAGGAGAAAAGTTCTTTGAATATGTATTGCAAGAATACCGGAAAACAGTTATTAGGCCAAAAGTGCCTGTCAAAAATTGACTGCTTTCTGAACAATGTGAGGAAGTACACAAAGTTTTATACCCAAAATGACATAAGCTAAAGATAACATACAAAAATCATAATTGGTCACAAATAGTAAAGCACCATTTAAGTGGGCATACATTCATTGGTCAGTTACAGCAAAAAGTGTGACTACATGATATCTTAATGTTTACTTAACCGGATCTTATTCACCTTCAACCAGGGATTCTTTGCACCCAAGCAAAAAGTGTTGTTTTCAGATAAGGTACTCAAGCCCTTGCTGACCCAGACACTGCAGTGTCCTTTCCTTAAACAACTAAAATCATTAACTCAATACTCTAAGACAAAAATTGAGTAAATACTTCTACTAAAAAGCCCATCCTCCCTTGTCCCATTAACACTATACTTAAAGCTTATTAGAACTGCCAGACAGCTGAAACAGCCTCTCCAGCCAAGAAACCTGATAAGAAAAAATATTTACTTTTCATCTGCCAGCATCAGCTGAAAGCACACTTCAACCTACAAGGAAGACGCTTTAAAGCCTAATAGACTCTTAATATTAAAATCCAGAAAACCAGAAAAATATTAATATCCCACATTAAAATTATTAATAATAAAATCAATGTATTCTCATCCACGTCACAAGTCTCTCCTCTGGTAGAGTGACCTTTGGGTTCTCATTGGGGAGAAAGGCACAGTACCAATGAATTAAGCAAATAAATACCTTCTGCGAGATGGGGGCCACAATGGGGAATGCATGTGTATGGGCATTTGTGGGTTTTGCCCATTTGAAGGGTGGAATACCATGCTCAGTATAGCATCTTATTCTCCAATGGCAATTCAGATGTTTTTAGTATGTGTACTAATCCAATTTATGAAAGCTACTCAAAACCCTTAGTTTTAGGGCTCAGATTGTACAGAGAGAGACAGAGGAACCTATCTCTCATTGAAGCATACATTTTAATGATTCATTAGCTTTCGGAAATTGTGCACTTATTCTCAGTGAGGACCCCAAGGAGTCAATCAAAGGGAGAGAAGACTTTATCCACCATTGCTCATAATATACATTCAATTGAAAGAAATGACGACACGGAAATGAGAAACTGGATAATTCCTCTTTTCCATTGGCTTTAGTGTATTAATTAGCAGGCAATTCGCAAAACAGAATTTCATTTGGAAAAGAAGCTTATCAGAGTGACAGTTAATAGGAAACAAGTTATGCTTGATGGGGTATCACAGCTGTCAATGCAAAACAGTGGTTAAAACATCCCACATTATAAGTTTGGGGTTCACTGAACCTTATGAAGATCAGTGATAATGGCCATGCTACTCTGAACAGGAGTCCCTACTATTGCCCATTTTTATGTTTATTTGGCATATTTATATATCAGTATTCTCCCATCATGTCAGTATTCTCCATCATGTCAGGATGCGGTTTCAACTTGGTTTCAACTTTAATCACCTGACCACAGCAACCAAGTGCTGGCTAAGGAAAATCCCAGTTGCCTCTGGTGACTAAATTGTCTTTAAAGACAATCCCATGTATGACTGGCGTTAATATCATTAGATTTTTGATCCAGTGCACCACGACAGCTCAGAAACATCAGTTGGCACACAACGATGCAGCTCATTTATTTGCAAGAGTTATACAAAAAGAGCACAGGACAGGTGGCAGGGGAGGTGCGTGGGTGGAGGTTCAGTAAAAGGAAGAAGGAGAACAGTAGATTTTTATACCCTGCTTTTCTCTACCTTTAAGGAGTCTCTGGTTGTGATCACACATGTCTTTAGATCCAACATAGCTGTGAATGCCTGATGGATCTAAGGGGAACAATCAGACAGCAACATCTGGGAAGCATCCTGCGGTCGTCAGCAACCCGTGCTGCTCCACCACAGAAACGGAGTTAAAAGACACTGGGGAAAGTCCAGTTCTAAACAGGTTCCGACAGACCACGGACAGACTTTCCCCTGTCAGATCGTGCAAGCATGCACTCATGGCCTGATCAGACCATCCTGACTCAGTGCCATCCCCCCCCCCTTTGCAGTATGCGCATAATCACATATGCCATGGGGAACCCTCAGTGTGGAGGTGCGATGCCTTGTTTATGCGCTTGGTTAACAATCAGCAAAAAACCCCACACCACACAATTCACCCATGGTGCACCTGTAGCACAAAGGGCAGGGCTTTTTTGGTAGAAAAAGCCCAGCAGGAACTCATTAGCATAACAGGCCACACCCAACAGCAGAGACTCATTAGTATATTAGGCCACACCCATGACAGCACAGCTCATTAGCATATTAGGCCACACACCCCATGTTACCAGAAGTGTGATCATCCAGCCACACCCACCTTTTGCTTGTTATTCTGTTTACCTTGTTTGTTGTCAAAACCCAGGGCCTTTTTTTGTAGCAGGAACTCCTTTGCATGTTAGGCCACACACCCCTAATGTAGCCAATCCTAATGAGTTTCTGCTGTTGGGTGTGGCCTATTAGGCTAATAAGTTCCTGCTGGGCATGGCCAACTCGGGAGCCAGCCGGAACTCTGTTCCTGTGCGTTCCTGCCCAAAAATAGCCCTGAGTCAAAGGGGATGTATGATCTCGCAACTGTGGGTCAAACTCCTCTGGAGGGAGTAGCCTTGCTTCCTCTCCACTCCAACTGGCGTGTGTGACCGTAATCTCAAAGCAGCTTACAATCACATTCCCTTCCTCTCTCCACAACAGGCACCTTGTGAGGCAGGTGGGGCTGAGAGAGTTCTGAGAGAACTCTGACTGGCCCAAGGTCACCCAGTAGGCTTCATGAGGAGGAGCTGGGAATCAAACTCAGTTCTCCAGCTTAGAGTTCACCTAGAGCCAGTTTGGTGTAGAGTTCACCTTAGAGTTCACCTAGAGCCAGTTTGGTGTAGTGGTTAGGAGCGCGGACTCTAATCTGGGAGAACCGGGTTTGATTCCCCACTCCTCCACTTGCAGCTGCTGATGTGACCTTGGGTCAGTCACAAGCTCTGGCACAGCTGTTCCTGAAAGAGGAGTTTCTGTCAAGAGTTCTCTCAGCCCCACCCACCTCACAGGGTGTCTGTTGTGGGGAGGGGAAGGGAAAGGAGTTTGTAAGCCGCTCTGAGACTCCAAGTGAAGGGTGGGGTATAAATCCAATCTCTTCTTCTCTTCTTCTTCTACTTAACCACTACACCACGCTGGAGTGAGCCCCACCAAAACCCCTGGGATCCAGCAGCTGCCCCATGACAGGGTATGCTGGCACCAGCTCTGACTGTGACCGCTCCTCTCATACAAGCAAGGCCTTTTAGGAACACCATCCTGCAAACAGGTGAAACCGCTCTCTGCTCACACTGGGCCATTGTCAGCACTCCCACCCAGTGGAATAGCTTACCTGATGATGTCACAAAGTTCTCTCACACTGCTGCTCTTTAAGAGGCTAAGCAATACTGAATTATTTAGAAGGGCATTTTTATGAAAGGCGGGATGTTGCTGCTGTCAGTCTTTGGCAGGAAGGTGAACGTGGTGAATGAGGCCTTCACTGAATTTATTGTTGTTTTATATTTACTAGTGTAACTCACCTTGAATCATGAGGGAGAAAAGTGAGTTAGAAATCTTACGAATAAATAAATGGCTGTGTTCCCTTTTAAAGTCAGTATTACAAAGAAAAACGGTTAGAAACAGAGCAAGATAAATTGCCAGGGAGCTTCTCCTCTGTGATAATTTAGGACTGAAAGCCTTGTCCTGGGAACTCCACACTCTGCATCTTGCAGATGGAATGTCTCTGTGACTCACCGCAGGAGTGTTCACTGGTAACTTATAACAATTGGTTCTGCGATAATACTGCGCTGGCCACATTTCTTTTGGAGAGGAGAGCTGTTAAGTTCTAACTTCTGACATCCCGTGCCTTGCAATTTGTAGCTTTGTTATCAACCTGAGGGAGGCCAAGGATAAAACATTGGCTGCCCCAAGACTCTCCTGATATAAGAATTTGCCAGAGACAGAGTAGGGTCATGCTTCTTTCCCCTGCAAAGAAATCTATAGGCTACTGTCAGGGTTTGGGCCTAGCAACATCTGCCGAGTCCAGTTGCTTACGGAAGTTGCTGGCAGAGTTGGAGAAGGATTGACACCTGGGGCAGAGAACCAGCTTGAGTTTCCATCTGTTAGAGATGGAATATGTAAAGTTACGATGCATGGAGGTGCACAGCTGACATTTTGGTAGGAGCTGGAAAAGGGAAGTGGGAGAGAGAACACATTCTTTACCGTGCCTTTTGGAAAAACAGAAAGCAGTGGCTATGCAGGCACTAAATGAAGAGAAACGAAAGTTAAACATGTATAAATATTCCCAAAAGGAAATAAAATTTGCACTAGCCTCAGTCCTCACGGTCTAATGTAAGCAGCAGCCAGGGTGAAAATTGCCATAGCTGCACGGTTGCAGGTCCTTTATCAACCAAAAAAAAAAAAATTTCCCATGCAGTAAATTAGGCCATTTCCACATGGGTTACATGCCCTGGGTTCAGTGCTACTGGGAAGTGGGTTTTTTCTTTCCTGATCAGCTTTTCTCCAATTATTCTCAAACCCTTGTTTGCTGTAGGGTTTTGGGGGAAATTGCAGTAAAGCCTGGATGGCTGTCGTGTCGGTGGGAAAGATTGGATTTTTCTGCAAACATGGCAGCCATTTTTCCTGACTCTGTGGCCACACTGGCCATTTTTCTCTCTGCCACTGCTTTTTTAAAATTGGCAACTGAATACCATTATATTGATATACTGTTATAACAATATGTATAACAGGTTCTCTGAATTTCCAGTTTTAATCTGTCAGCTGGAGATCAGTTGTAAAAGTGGGAGATCTCCAGGCCCCACCTGGAGCAGGAAATGGTGTCACAACATTCTTGGGATCTTAATAGGGTTGCTAGTCCCTGCTCTGAGTGGTGGCAGGAGAAAATGAAATTAAAAATGGCCATTGGACCTGTAGGAATTGCTGGGAACTCTATATTTTAGCATTGAGTTTCTAGTGATTCCTAGAAAGGAGTGATGTCACTTCCCAGGAAAACCCAGAAGTGATGTCACACCATTGCCACTAGCCATCCCCAAGTCCCTGCCCCCTGGTCTCCCGCTGTTCGCCAGGGCAGGCCTGGCAACTCTAAGGTAAAGTGAAGCCCAATGTCATTTTCCCCTCTCTGCCTTTGGAAACACAAATTCAGGCGAGTGCAATTTGCACTGGGAAAGTGGCAGCAAGACTGTGTGTTTAAGATGCTTTCAGAGGGTAGCCATGTTGGTCTGCAGTACAACAGCTAGATTTGAGTCCAGTAGCACCTTAGAGAGCAACAAGGTTTTCGAGGTATACTGGTTGCTCTCTAAAATGCTTTTGGACTCAAATCCAGGGGTCATTTTGTAGAAAAAGAGGTGCAGGAGCTCATTAGCATAATTTATTAGCATAACTTATTTGCACATGCAACACCCACTGCTCAGGCTCCACTGGACTGTTTTGGATTGCTAGCTATTGGGGGGGGAATGTGCAGATCTGCCCTCACAGAGGAGGGAGAGCTTGTACCTGAATAAAACTTGGTCTTAAAGGTGCCACTGGACTGTCTTGGATTGCCAGCTGTGGGGGGGAGGGGAACGTGCAGATCTGCCCTCACAGAGGAGGGAGAGCTTGTACCTGAAGGTGGGCGGGGGGGGGGCTCTGCAACTTACCTGGCTGTTTCTTGCTCCTCATGGCCCAACTGAGGGCTGCTGGGAGTAGGGGGTGGGGCTTGTTGCATGTGCCCACCCCCTGGGTTACTTACTGCCAGAGCTCCGCTCCTGTGCACTCCCGCAGGAAATAACCCCTGCTCAAATCTATCTGTTTAGATGCTGTCATTCAAGAATATGCTAGGGGCCTTCTTTGGTAAACAAAGTATAATTTTATTCAGAACAAACATCAGGAAACATAGAAAGGGAATCCTTCACAGCAGCTTGCCTAGATGCAGCCTATCAAAAGCCATAAGTACAAACTGGCCTGGATAGGGTTGCCAGGCTCTTGCCTGTGATCCCCAGGAGCTGTCGGGGACAAAGCCGGGGAGGGGAAGGTGTCTCTGACCCTGTGACATCACTTTCGAGTGATTATGCAGCAGTGATGTCACAGTGTCAACAATATCCCTTCCTTCTTTTTCCGCTACTAGTCACTGGGTCAAACATGGACAACAGAAGGTGGGGTGAGAGTTTGCCAGGTGTAGGTGGGCACCTTGCAGTCCTAGGCTTGGATCTTCACCTGGTCCAGATACCCCGAAAATATAAGTAAACATGGAGTAGAGTTATAAATATTACAGAGGGATGTTTAAGCCATTTGATTTATTAACCCATGACTCTTTTATATCCTCCCTTCCAAATAATTGTCTCCCAAAATGTCTCCTTTTTCCTCCTAGCAACTTCTCTACTTATATTTGGGGCACACCTGCTGCTTCACCATGTAAGGTTCAAAACACTTGCACATCCTCAAAACTATTAGGGTTGCCAGGCAGTGCCAAGCAACTGGCAGGAGGGTTGTGGGCAGGGCCATGAGAGGTGCAGTATTGAGTGTGGTGCTATGCAACTTCAAGTAAAAAAAAACAAAAAACAGAAGTGACAAACTGACAAAGCATAGTTCTAGGAATGGCCAGTAGCAATGTGGTAAATCCACAGCATTTCTGGTGATTCCCAGAGCTAGCCCAGAAGTGACAAAAAGTGGCTCTAGAAATCACTGTAAAACTATAGAGTTTCTGGCAATTCCTAGAGCTATCCTTTGTCACTTCTGGTAAGAATTTCTGGTAAGAACACAAGGATGTACCTTTAAAAAAATTATCCCACTGCTACGGCAGGCAATTTAGTAGGCAATGGGACTCGGAGCAGGGGATCCACATCCTCCACCAGGGATTTGGTAGCCCTGTCTGGCACCCACCTGGGGAAGAAGGAGTTTGTTTGAGGAAGTGAAAAACATGGACTCTGTAGTCCTCTGTAGTCTGTAGACCAACGTTTTATTCCAGGTATGAGCTTTTGTGTGCAAGCACACTTCTTCAGAGAGAGGGAAGGAGGGCGGTGGAGGGAAAGA
>NW_015176018.1:69663-89427 GCF_001447785.1 Gekko japonicus | reverse complement strand
GAGAGAGGGAGGGCGGTGGAGGGACAGAGTCAGAGAGACCATGCCAGAGAGAGAGGGAGAGAGAGAGAGAGAGAGAGAGAGAGAGAGAGAGTCCCATGGCACTTGGAGAGATCCTGTTTCCATTTCTAACAGATGGGGGTGGGGTAGAAACCTAACAGCACAGCTTGCATTCGTTATTAGGGGAAGGGAGCAAGAGTCAGGTAGCACCTTGATGACTAACAAAATTTGTGGCAGGGCATGAGTTTTCATGAGTCATTGCTCACTTCTTCAGATACATCTGTCCTTTTAACTTGGAGAGTGAAGTGTTTTCAGACACCAAATGACAATAGCAGGAATTGGTAATGAGAGAAGAAACCTAGGTCTCAATTCAGTCCAGGGTGATGGATTGTCTTGAGCTTCATTATCAGTTGCAATTCAGTAGTCTCTCTAATCTCCCTTTGAAATTTGTTTGTAAGAGAACTGCTATTCTTAGGTCAGCAACTGAATGTCCTGGAAGGTTAAAATGTCCCCCCACTGGTTTTTGAATGCTATGGTTTCTAATAGCAGTAGAAAGAGTCCAGTAGCACCTTAAAGACTAACAAAATTTGTGGTAGGGTATGTGCTTTCGTGAGTCACTGCTCACTTCTTCAGACTTATTTCCATTTATTCTTTGCATCCTCCTGGCCTGAATCCTCCTGGACCAAACTGAGACCTAGGTTTCCGGTCTCATTGCCAGTGCTGATATCTCCATACCTGCTACCCCTCTGCATATCACATCTAATCCAATCATGCCATTCAGCATCTGAAATCTTTATAAAGTTTATATCTCTGGTACCTCATGTTACATTTTTGTGGCACACATGGTCCATCCCGACAAAGTGATATTTATGTCAGATCCAGCCCTCATAACAAATGAGTTTGACACCTCTGTGATAGGCAGTAGATTCAGGACAGACAAAAGGAAGTACTAGTTTAGTGGCCAAGTTCAGTCTGGCAATTTGAAGCGCTAGGGAGTCATGGCAAAGAAGACCCGTTACAGACCCAGAATGGTTTGGTCACAGACCGGTATTCCCACTCACACTGCAGCGAATGAAGCAGGAGGATACCGTGGAGGAAGGGCAAGAGAGCGTTAGCACTGTTGGCCTGCCCCTGGCGGGCTGCTAGTGGCTGTTTCTGTGCTCCACGGCATGCGCCTCTGCACATGGGCACATGGGTGCCTGCCGCGGAAACAGCCAGCGCCTATTATCAATGACTGTGGGTTGTTCCCGCCTTAGCAGTGCTTGCGTTCACAACTCAGGGAACCGGAATCAACCCGCTCTACACACGGTTTGCTACCACTTTCACCTGGTACTTTTTAAACTCAGGAGGGAAGCAGCACAAAACGGCTTGAGTATGGCTGGGGGACACCTGAAAGATGTGCCTGTGTGAACCCACCCCTTTCATCCGCTACTGAAATGCTCCTGAAACGTTTGGCTGCTGGACCAAACTGCCAGTCTGAACTCAGCCAGTTATTAACATGTGAATGTGCTGCCGGAGGAGGTAGCAATGTCTCAGGAATAAACTGCTTTCAAAGGGGATTAGATAGATCATCAGTGGCTACTAGCCATGGCGACTGAGGGGAACGTCCACATTCAGAAGCATCTGAATCCCAGAGCCAGGAGGCAGCATCATGGGATGGTCTTGGTGTCTGTGCCCTGTTGTCGGCCCTCAAGAGGAACTGGTTAGCCACTGTGTGAGACAGGAGGCTGGACTAAATGGAGCAGTGGTCTGATCCAGCAGGGTTCTTCTTATATTCTTGTGAGTTCATAGTCAACTATTTCACATGCTGGTAAGGATAATTTTTTCTAGTATATGTTTAACTCGAAGAAAAAACATCTTAGCTTTCTAACCATGTGGAACAGGCTGTAGCAAAGAAACTCAATACAGCATGCAACAGATGGAATAGATCCTTCATCATTGTTTAATTGTAGGTATGAGAATAGGGATGCTATAAATGTGTTCCTCTTCTCATCTGTGAAATATTGGAGGGTTTGCACATACTGGTTCCCACACTGCTGTTGTTGGGTTTTTTTTGGCAACTGTAGCTCACCAAAGATGCACTGTCGACTGAATTTTCATTTATCCTTTAAAGACAAATATATATCACCCAACCACTATCAAAGCAAGATTTAAAAGAACCTCAGAAAGATTTATGAAGGGAAATATTGCAGGAAAGAGTATCTCTGGCCTGTCCAAGCCTTTTCCTTCCCCCTCCTCTATGGCTGTTCAACAGGCAATCTGGAGAAGATATACATTCCTATTCTTTTCCTGTGAAGGGCAGGAAGTGAATTACTCCAGAAAACATGATACAGGAATACTCAGCAAACGTTTTGTTTGTGTGGGTGTGTGTTACTTTCCTCTAGAACTTCATATCTTTTTTGGGGGGAGGTTATTCGCGCTGTGACTATTTCTTGTTTTAAAAGTTGAGCAACTTAAGCAGAAATGTGAGTGAGCTGTGGTGACTTCTCAGTGGCTGGATGCTCCAGTACCAGACAGGGTTGCCATCTCCAGCTGCTTAGGGGATATGGAATTTGGGGAGCTGTGGGAGTGCCGTGGGCATGGGGTGTCCACCCTCCAAAGTGGCTGTTTCTCCAACTAGGGCTGCCAGCAATGCTCCCTCTAAGCTGTGGAGTCTTGTGAGCAAAAATTCTCCTTTGTGAGCTACTGGCATTAAAGTGGTGAGCGAGCGATTTGGCTACTGCATAAAATTAGTTTGCTCTGGAGCCATCCCTTCCTCAGCAAAGACAAAAATGTGTGAGCCGGAGGCTAAAAAACTGTGAGCTAGCTCACACGAACTCAGCCTAGAGGGAACACTGGTTGCCGGCTCTGGGTGTGAAAATACCTGGAGATTTTGGGAGTGGAGCCTGAGGGGGAGGTTTGGGGCATCATGCCATAGAGTCCAACTTCCAAAGAGGCCATTTTCTCCAGGTGAACTGATCTCTGCTACCTGGAGATCAGTTGTAAGAGCAGGAGATCCCCAGGTACCACCTGGAGGTTGGCAACCCTATCTCCAACTGATCTTTGTACTCCGGGAATCACTTCTGATTCTAGGGTAATGCCAGACTAGAGTTGCCAGCCTCCAGCTTGGGGCTGGAGATCTCTCGGAATTACAACTGGTCTCCCGATTACATAGATAGCTTATTAATTAATTGAAACATTTATTCCACTTCTCCTGGAGAAAATGGCTGCTTTGTACGGCGGCATTATACCCTACAGAGGACCCCCCTCCTCCTAAAGCCCCACCCTTCCAGGCTCCACCCTCAAATTTCTGAACCCAGGGTTGGCAACCTTATGCCAGACCCCACCTGGAGGTTGGCACCTTAGACGTGTTCAAAACTCCACTCTGTCATATCACTTAAGTACATATTTATGCAAATGCATCTCCTGGTCTATGCCCATGCGCCAGCAGCGACACTCTTCAGACAGCCTTTTCATGTAGTGCCCTCTCTGTGGGGCAGCAGCTGGGTTGCAGCAACCCTTTCTCTGGAAGGTCCAGTCCTTCTGACCAGAGTGGATGCAGAGGGTGCCTGCACTCTTCACTGGGCCTTTGTTGGAAGGTTCACTGATTGGGCGGGTCTGGCTGTGGCTAATTGTATCTCTTCCCTCTCGTATCTTCGTATCCCGCTTGGGATCTGTACTCACTTTCCTTCTTAGGGTCCCGTATACCTGTTGAACCCGAGGTGTAGTCTGCTCTCCTTCCTGCCTCGGTACCAACAGCTGCTGCCAGAATCAACCTGGATCCTCACTAGGATTGCCAACCTCCAGGCTGTGGCTGGAGATCTCCTGCTATTACAAATTATCTCCAGGAGACAGAGACCAGTTCCCCTGGAGGAAATGGCTGCTTTGGAGGGTGGCTTCTATGGCATCACACCCTGCTGAGCTCCCTCCCCAAAACCCCACCCTCTTCAGCCCCCCCCCAAATCTCCAGGTATTTCCCAAACAGGAGCTGGCAACCCTAAACTCCCTCATTTAAGCCCGCTTTCTGGTAACTAAGGCTGACTAGAATGAGCGTTATCCCCGAAGCCGTTAATCTGAGGGGAAGAACTGCTGAAAACCCAACATTTGTGAAACAAAATGAGCAAAAACAAGCTTTATCTTAAGATTCATATGGCATTCGGAATATTTAGTTGCTTCTTTCAACATCCCATCCAATACTAGAAAAATAGAAATCAGTCAAGGGGAAATTTACAAAAGACACAACAATAAATCTAAAGCTTCTTAATCCTATCAGTAGGATTAGTGGGACTAATCTTTTCCTAACTACCTTATTCTACAAATTGCAACCTGTCTAGCCTAGCCCTTCCTATGATGAACTTATTTCCCCAAACTCCTACCCTGTTGTCTCCTGTGTCTCCTCAGCCTCTCCAACATATATCCCCACTCAGGCATGTCCCCTCGTCCAATCAAAACACTTCCATTCCCCCATTCCCTCAAAGCCCCTCCACCCCCCACACACATTTCCCCCATCCCAACCACCCTCCTTAGCCTTTAAAACCCTCATCAGGAACTACACACACAATTTACAACACAGTAGAGTATTATTTGTAGATTTTTACATGCATCACATCCCACTGGCTATGCATTTAATCCTGCGTGCTGTTTTTATCTCGATGGCCTCCTATATCATTTTTAATGTGTTTTTCAATTTGCTGTTGCTTTTGTGAGCCAGTTTGAGGCAAAGGAGATATAAATATTTTAAATAAATAAATCCTCTTATTTTTCCAAGCGAACAGTCACCGTTTAGTTTACACAGGAAATGTTAAGTGCTGCACTCGAGAACACCGGAGAAATGCAGACAAAACCTGCTCTCCACCTGACATTATTAGACAGTCTCTTGAGGACAAAGATCCCACAGGAGTGAACTAACATTGCGTAGGAGAAGTGGAGAAAGACTCAAGGCTAATTAGCACAGAGGGAAGGCAACTATGTACATGGAGAAGAGACTTCTACCATACATGGGCACAGAATCAGACTGGTGGTGGAGGAGGAGGAGGTTGGATTTCTACCCCACCCATCATTACCCAAAGGAGTCACAGAGGGGGCTTACAATCTCCTTTCCCTCCCCCTCCCCACAACAATCTCCTTTCCCTTCCCCTCCCTGTGAGGTAGGTGGGGCTGAGAGAACTGTGACTGACCCAAGGTCACCCAGCTGGCTTCCTGTGGAGGAGTGGGGAATCAAACCCAGTTCTCCAGATTAGAGTCCACCACTCTTAACCACTACACCAAACTGGTGTAATTAACAATGTAATCCTAGACAGTGCTACGCTTAGTTTGAGTTGCTTGCCCAAGGTAGGGATGCCAGCCTCCAGCTGCACATGGAGGAGTGGGGAATCAAACCCAGCTCTCCCAGATTAGAGTCCATGCTCTTAACCACTACACCAAAGTGGAGGTGGGAAGGTAGAGGAAGAAGGTTATTGCTCCCACACACCTTGCAAGTGGAGTAGGGCAGAAGGCCAGCCCTGAAGGAACTCCCATGTGAGGTGTCACAGGGTCAAGGAAAGATAGGAGCACATACGGACTGGAGCTTGGGGGTAAGCAAGGACAGCTTCTTTTCTCCAATAGAGTTACTCAAGAGTCAGTGATGACATAAGCTACCTCAGGATTTCTAAAGCGGCATAGGGCTCTCAGCAGCCCTTTGGTCCAAGGCTGGGTCCTCATCCACTGAGGCTCTGACCAAGTAAACATAACACCTGCAGGCACAATATCAGGAGTTCACGCATTTGGTATGAAGCTGAGGTGGCTCAAGTGGTTAAGACGCTGAACTGCAGGCTGTGGAAGGTCGGTAGTTCAGCAGTTCGGGACCCGAGTGTGCTGCATGACGGAGTGAGCTCACGTCTCTAGTTCCAGCTCCTGCCAACCTAGCAGTTTGAAAGCAAGAAATTGCAAGTAGATAAATAGGTACCACTTCAGTGGGAAGGTAACAGCGTTCCGTGCGCCTTGGAGTTTAGTCATGCTGGCCACATGACCACGGAAATGTCTTCGGACAGCGCTGGCTCTTCGGCTTTGAAACGGAGATGAGCACCGCAACCCTAGAGTCGGATTCGACTGGCTTTCAAGCAAGGGAACCTTTACCGTTACCTTTTACCTTACGGACTGAATATTAGAGAGGTGAGAAATCAAGTGTCATACAGGAGTGCGTTACACAGCTATTCTGGTATCTATTCCCTGCTGCACCTTTCTGTTTGCATTGAAATCTAATTGCTTACTTGGAATCGAGTCTGTGTAAGTTTATTCGCTGTGGTGTTGTTACTGGGTAAAGGAACAGACACAACAACAAATGAAGCCAGTATGGCAACTGGCACATTATTTCCCGTCCCCGCCCCCCCCCCCCCCCCCCGGCCTTATTTGCTTTCTCAGTAACGGTGCATTTCCTGATAATTATGAAGTCTGCAAAGCCAGGGCATTTGGAGTTTTTATTGTCCAACTTTTAGACATCATAAATGATTAAAACACCCTTCTTTATGTATGTTCCATGCCATATACTCTCCCCCAACGTTTGCTGATCCTATGAATTAATGACCTCCAGAACATCCTATCATTAACTGTTTTGCTCAGATCGTGCGACATGAAGGCTGTGGCTTCCTTTATTGAGCTAATCCATCTCATGTTTTTTCCTGCTGCCCTTCTTCTGGTGCGTAAGATTTTTTTTTCTTTCACTAGGATTAAATCCTTTCAAATGAAAGATTGGAGCAGGTGGTGTTGGCTGCAATAGACAAACCACAGTGGTGCGTAGGTGTTATATTTTCTTCTTACTCTGTGTCCAAGAACAAGACCAAGGCCAGGACTTGGAGCCTGGTAGAGGAACTGGATAGCCAGTGTGGTGCGGTGGGAAGAGTGTCAAACTAGGGTCTAAAAGACCCAGGCTTGACTCCCTGCTTGGCCATGAAAGCTCACTGGGTGACCTTAGGCTCGTGTTGACAGGTCCTCCCCCAGCCACTGGTGGGGGATGTGGGGGATGGTTGCCAGGTCCAGGTTGGGAAACTCCTAGAGATATGGGGTAAGGAACCTGGGGAGGACAGAGGGGTACAATGCCATAGAGTCCACCCTCCAAAGCAGCCATTTTCTCTAGGGGAACTGATCTCTACAGCCTGGAGATGAGCTGTAATTCTGGGAGATCCCTGAGTCCCACCTGGAGGCTGGCATCCCTACCTTGAGAAAGCAACTCAAACTAAGCCTACCTCTGTTTAGGATTACATTGTTAATTACACCAGTTTGGTGTAGTGGTTAAGAGTGGCGTTTGGTGTGGTGGTTAAGACTGGGTTTGATTCCCCATTCCTCCACATAAAGCCAGCTGGGTGACCTTGGGTCAGTCACAGTTCTCTCAGAGCTCTTTCAGCCTCATCTGCCTCACAGGGTGTCTGTTGTGGGGAGAGGAAGGGAAGGTGACTGTAAACCTCTCTGAGACTCCGAGTGAAGGGTGGGACATAAATCCAACTCTTCTTCTTAGGTCCTCCCTCTGTTGGCGGTCCTCCGATTCTACTTCTTGCATAACTCACCTCCTCCCATGACACAGCATTCTGCTTCAGTGACAGGGAAATGGAAGGTCAAATCTTCGAGAGAAGCATGCAGGAAAGGACTCATGTTCCTCTGCAGTTCCCTCCAGCGGTGTTGCTGCCAATCTGTTTCTCTGTCCGTTTCAGTCTGCTGCCTGTGTGCATGCCAGGAAGTGGGCAGAAGAAGCCATGTCTGCATCATCCTTTCTTAATTCTATGCAAGTCTCACTGATTTCATTTCAACAAGACTTCTTTCCAAAGGAGACATGCTTAGGATCATAGCCCCCTGGTAAAGAAGCCTCATTCATGGCTTTGGTAAAGTAATTTGAGATAGCCAACATGTAGGATGTTTATGTCCACCTATAACACCCATCCTAGTTTTGCCTGTCTGAAAAGGCAAACGACACGGTAAACCATGAGAAGATCATCTGGATGTGCACACTACATCTGAGCGAGCCAGTAAATGCTTTGCTAAGCAGGGACTGTACGAAAAAAAGCTGGGAACAGAAAGTGCAGCAGTTCAGCTGGCAGGTGGTAGTTAAACTTCTGCGCGTGCTTCTAGTCTCAAGGGCACATTCCCGTCCCACAATCTGCAAGATGAATGGAAGCAATAAAGCTTGTAGACTGATAGATACAATGGGAAAACATTGTTGTTTCTGCTTCTGCGGCTGCTTAGAGAGCTATCTGATATTTACAAAGAGGAGGCGTTCGCTCCGTTCTTTGGCAGTGGTATGTTGCAAGGAAAACTGGGTGATGCAGAGAGCTCAGAAGAGCGAGAGCGAAACAGAGAGCCGGGAGCACATGACTTCCTAAGCTCAAGGCGCCACACACTCAGGGACTGCTGACCTCTGTCTCCTTCTGTACCACCTTGGTAAGATGTACTTGGAGAGAGAAACACACACAGGTGAAGAGTGCATGAGCATTTCCCTACCCCTCCACACTCCTCCTCTGCTTGTAGGAGAGGGAGAGGATGAAATGCTATGATGACAACATTGTGACATGCATTTTTTTAAAAATTACTTCTTATGCCCCACTTTTCTCCTCATTGGGGACCCCAAGTGACTCACAACTCCCCCCCTTCTCCATTTATCCTCCCAATATCCTCCCAATAATAATAAGGTAGGTCTGGCTGAGCAAGTGCCCAAGGCACTTCCGTGGCAAAGTAAAGGATCAAAGCTGGATCTCCCAGATTCTAGTCTGACACTCTAACCACTGCTCCACATTGGCTGTTTTTAACAGGATGACGCAAAACTAGGGGAAGAGGGGTGGGATCAGTAGCTTCTGTGAGTCTTCTTCTAACGTATAGCTTGGGCAACAGAAAGAATAGACAAATAAATCCTCATGCATCACCAGCTGGCTCAAGCTGTCCAGAAGCTCCAGGTATCCCTCTCTCACGATGCTCTGGCAGGGTCCAAGACACAAGAACTGCTTAGAAGAGGAGGAGAAGAAGAAGAAGAAGAGATTGGATTTATGCCCTGCCCTTCACTACCCAAGGGAGTCTCAGAGTGGCTTACAAACTCCTTTCCCTTCCCCTCCCCACAACAGACACCCTGTGAGGCAGGTGGGGCTGAGAGAGCTCTGGAGAGAAACTGCTGTTTTTCAAGAACAGCTGTGCCAGACCTATGGCTTGCCCAAGGTCATCCAGCCAGGTACAAGTGGAGGAGGGGGGAATCAAACCCAGTTCTCCCAGATTAGAGTCCGCGCACTTAACCACTACACCAAACTGGCATTTAACCACTACACCAAAATTAGCATCCTGCCAGGTGGCCCACAGCACTGCCACGTGGGGTCCAAGATGCTTCCTTTGCATCCTACCTTACATCCTGCAAGACAGCACAGGAGGAGGCATACCATCCCCTACATGGCTGCCACTGAAGATCTAAAGTGGGCCACAGAAGCACAGTGGACCCCGGCCCCAAATGAAGGCCTGTCCTTCCTCCTGTGCTGCCCAAGCAGGATCCCAGGTGGGACCACAGAGGAAGAACCTCTGTAGCTCATCTTGGATCCCTAGCAGCAGTTGTACTGGTACAGGAGGTGACAACAGGTGCAAACCACACCTGTCACTTCCTCCAGATGTAGGGTTGCCAGCCTCCAGGTGGGGCCTGGAGATATCCCGCTTTTACAACTGGTCTCCAGCTGACAGAGATCAGCTCCCCTGGAGAAAAGGGCTGCTTTGAAGGGTGGGCTCTAGGGCATTGGTCCAGGCTGAGGCCCCTTCCCTCCCCAAACCCCGCCCTCTCCTGGATCCACTCCCAAAGTCTCCAGGTATTTTCCAACCCAGACCTGGCAACCCTATACAGACATCTGCTTAGAGCTGGGTGGTGAACCAGCTCTAAGAGCCAGTTTGGTGTAGTGTTTAGGAGTGCAGACTCTAATCTGGGGGAACCAGGTTTGATTCCCCACTCCTCCATATGCAGCTGCTGGTGTGACCTTGGGTCAGTCACAGTTCTCTCAGAGCTATTCTCTCAAGAGCAGTTCCCGAAAGAGCTCCCTCAGCCCCACCTACCTCACAGAGTGTCTGTTGTGGGGAGGAGAAGGGAAAGGAGGAGATTGTAAACCACTCTGAGACTCTTTCAGGTAGTGAAGACTGGGGCATAAAGTCAATCTCTTCTAAGAGACCACAGAACTTCCCTCTCCATAACAATACATATGATGCAGAATGAAGAAGCCGTCTGAGATGGTAGTAGTCTGGATTGCACCATTTTTGACACTACCTAATCATTTAAGGAGATAGATTTAGCAGCAGGGCTCTCTCCAGTATTTGCTCAATTACAGGGAGGGAGCTTTGATGTCGGGACCATTCAAAATCTGCAGCCTGAAGTACTACATTCTGGAATCTGGGTAGTGCATAGAACAGCTCAAGAGCAACCAATAAATCCCTTTTGTCACGCATTCCAATCCCACCAGGAAGCTTCTATTGGATGAAATGAGGGGAAAAGACAGACAAAGACAATTGCCTGTCTTTTTTCTTTTCCCAGTCCAAGTCAGAACCCGAGGTTACTTTTTAAGGCCAACCCACATGTTGGGAGATTTCACAGAATCATACTATCATAGAACCATAGAGTTGGAAGAGACCATACAGGCCATCTAGTTGAACCTCCTGCTCAATGTGGGATCAGCCTAAAGCATCCTTACTAAGTGTCTGTCCAGCCGCTGCTTTAAGACTGCCAGTCGGGGGGCGGGGGGCTCACCACCTCTCTAGGCAGCTGATTCCTCTGCTGAACTACTCTCACTGATCATGGGTCCCCAATCTAGGATGGAATTTGGTCCTTATGCCTTTTGCTGACTGCTGCTATAGCTGCCGGGCTTCACCTGCATGAGGCCTGACGTTCGGAAGAACTTCATTGTAAATGTATCTCCCTGTACATGCTTCCAAATATTTACCAGCAAGCAAGCCCCAACAGTAGTCAAAAGCGCTTCCTGTTGAATAATAATAATTGCCTCCGGTAGAGGGACTGGGTGAACGAGTTTCCCAGTTCTCCCTTTAACCATCTTCAATCATTTTTTTTATTTAAAAGAAAGGGACCATCGTTCCACTTTGTCTGAATGACAGCCGCCCACTGTTGCAACCCGCCGCTTTTGTAATGCAGAAGCGAGTCAGCTCTCCTGACATCATTCAGTTGGCTCGAAGCCCCGGCGTATCACCACTTTTAATGCATTCCGTACAAATGAATCATCAGTCAAGTTGGCCGCTTGCACACCCACCGAATGTGTAATGGGCTGTCCTCCACTGGCCTGAGCAACGGGGGACACTTTCGATTAGAAGCTGCAGTGGGATGAGGCGAAGGAAGGGGGAAGGTGGCTGCGTGCTCAGCTACTGAGCTAGACCAGGATGGGATCCAAAGCATATTCACCAGTAAGAAGGTCCTGTTCAATCCAGTAGAGCTTACATTTGAGTTAAATGTGTTAGGGCTGGGTGAGCAAGCGATATGAGGGCTGTTCCAAGGCAGTTCAGCTGGAAGCAGGGCTGCTGTGATTAGGGATGCCAACCTCCAGGGGGATCCTGGAGATCTGGAATTACAGTTCCCCTGAAGTTCAGATCCCCTGAAGAAAATGGCTGCTTTGGAGGGTGGGTCTCTATGGCGCCCTCCCCAGGCTCTACTCCCAAATCTCCAGGAATTTCCTTATACAGAGCTGCCAACCCTAGCTGGGAGAAGAAGAAGCGAAAGAAGAGAAGAAGAGATTGGCTTTATGCCCCGCCCTTCACTCGGACTCTCAGAGCAGTTTACAATCTCCTTCCCTTCCTCTCCCCACAACAGACATCCTGTGAGGTAGGTGGGGCTGAGAAAGCTCTGAGAGCACTGTGACTGATCTAAGGTCACCCAGCTAGCCTCATGTGGAGGAGTGGGGAATCAAACCCAGTTCTCCCAGATTAGAGTCCACGCTCCTAACCACTACACCAAACTGGAGCCACTTTGGGCCCAGACAGAGATCCTGCCAATACATTTCAGAGAAACACAACATGCGGCAATAAAAGTGTCTGACTATATGCACACACACACACAAAAACATGTTGGGTAAGTGAAGGAACTCACTGAAATTTAAATGGAAAAGCGTCTCTGGGAATCCCTATTTTCTTGCTTTAAGCCTTCATTTAATGGGTTCAAATCCCTGCTCAGCCCTGAACATGAGCAACTTTCTCTCAGCCTAATTTACCAACCTCACAAGGTTGTTGTAAGGATAAAATGGAGAACTGTATATGCTGCTTTGAGTTCCTTGGACAGGACTAGATATGACAGTAGATGGTGCCACAGCAACATGGGGTGGAGCATTTGCTGCCATGGCATTCCAGCTGTGAAACTTCCTCTCTAAAGACATTTCACCAAGGTGCCCACACAGTCTTTGGTACCAAGCTAAGAATGTTCCCTTCACTCAGGCTATTGATTAACATTGTTTATTCCACCACCCCTCCACCTTTCTCTGTCTGATGCATGCTGGTTTTATTCAGTATATCTGCATGCCTGTGATGTTGACAGCTCATTATTTTAAATGTTCTAATGTCATTTTATTTCTTTAGTTGTTTGATTCCAATGTTAGGTGGATTTCATCTATCAGCCACTGGGACAGAAATCTTGTAAAAACATAAATAATATCAAGCATGGGTTGCAGTAGCTTTGCATACAGTTTACAGCTGAATAAGACTGGTCATTGTCAAAGGAGGGGCCAGGTACCTGATTCTAGTCAGTCTCTAAGCCCAAGGCATTTGTCCTGCTGGGTTTACCCCTTGGAGTGAGGACTCCCGCAGTGCTTTGGGACAACCCATCCGAGTCCTTGGAGGACAGGAGACAGACGCTGAAGTTGTGCCAGTCAAGGGGGGGAGTGGTGGCCAGGTTTGTTAGTCATGCCATAGGATTTGTTGTTGTTGTTTAGTCGCACAGTCGAGTCCGACTCTTTGCGATCCCATGGACCAGTTTGCTCAATTTCATTTCATGTTCGTTGCATCTGTGACACTGTCTAACCATCTCATCCTTTGCCGTCCCCGTCTTCTTTGACCTTCGATCTTTCCCAGCATCAGGGTCTTCTCCAGTGAGTGCTCCCTTCTCATTTGGTGGCCAAAGTATTTGAGCTTCAGTTTCATTATCTGGCCTTCCAGGGTTGATTTCTTTTAGGATTGACTGATTTGATCTTCTTGCAGTCCAAGGGACTCTCAAGAGTCTCCTCCAGCACCATAGTTCAAAAGAATCTATTCTTCTGCGCTCGGCCTTCCTTATAGTCCAACTCTCGCAGCCATACATGACTACTGGGAATACCATCACTTTGACCATGCGGACTTTTGTTGGCAGGGTGATGTCTCTACTTTTTATCATGCTGTTTAGATTCGCCATCGCTTTCCTCCCAAGGAGCAGGCGTCTTTTAATTTCATGGCTGCTGTCACATGAAGTCTGTCACTACTGTCACTGCCATAGGGTTCGTCTAATGCCATAGAGTCCACCTTCCAAAGTAGCCAGTTTCTCCAGCTGAATTGATCTCTGTCACCTGGAGATCAGTTGTAATAGAGAGAGATCTCCAGTCCCCACCTGGAGGTTGGTAACCCTAATTGCAGAAGGCAAGTGGGCAGACCAGCAGCTGGGGTGGGTGGAGGGGAGCACTAGGGAAGAGGCACAAGATGCCCAAGCTCAAAGCAGGCAGAGCTGACTGCCAGGTGGAGGGCGCCACCACTGCACCTGAGAGCAAGTGCCCCAGTGCCCCAGAGGAATTAAAATGCCTCCTGACTTAGAAATTCCTGGCTACAGGCCTGGGAGAGAGGCTCATCTGGACATGCGGGGCCTCCCAGGGGATGGACGCACAAAGCTGCCTTATATTGAATCAGGTCCATCGAGGTCAGTATTGTCTACTCAGACAGGCAGTGGCTCTCCAGGTTCTCAGGCAGAGGTCTTTCACATCACCTACTGCCTGGGCCTTTTAACTGGAGATGCCAAGGATTGAACTTGGGACTTTCAGCATTCCATGCAGAGACTCTTCCACTGAGCCATGGCTCTTCTCGTGGAAGGGATTGGTGCACAAGGAGAATGGGTGCCATCCCAGTCAGAAACAGACCAGTGAGGTAGACAGTGGTGCTGTCAAGCTGTAAGGAGACAGCAGCCATGGAAGCCTGAGAAGGAATACGTTGGAGCAACCCCCTCCCTCACCAGACTGAAATCTAGGGTCTCTCTCAGGAATGGTGTGCCAGTGGAAGGTCTGAGTTGTGAGGCAGGGCCAGTGAGTAGCCACAGAATTTGCAGGTAGAACACCACAATATCAAAATGTCTAGCTTAAATGGACAGGTCTCATTCACCATCTTGGGCTAGGGTTTCTCCAGAGCAACTTCTTCATTATAATTTTTAAAAATCTGTCTACAAAGCAGGGGTCATTTCCTGTGGGAGCGCACAGGAGTGGAGCTCCGGCAGTAAAGAGCTCAGGGGGTGGGTACATGCAACAAGCCCCACCCCCTGCTCCCAGCAGCCCTCAGTCAGAGCAAGAAGCAGCCAGGTAAGTTGCAGAGCTCCCCCCACCCCCCCAGTCCAAAACAGTCCAGTGGCACCTTTAAGACCAAGTTTTATCCAGGTACAAGCTCTCCCTCCTCTGTGAGGACAGATCTGCGCGTTCTTCCCCCCAATAGCTAGCAATCCAAAACAGTCCAGTGGAGCCTGAGCGGTGGGTGTTGCCTTCTGACACACTTCCGGGGATTTCAGGGTGTGTGGCATATGCAAATAAGTTATGCTAATAAGTTATGCTAATGAGCTCCTGCACCTCTTTTTCTACAAAATGACCCCTGCAGTATAAAGCACAATGATGTTCACTTCTGTTTGGGTACATTTAGATTTCAGAGAGCCAGTTTGGTGCAGTGGTTAAAAACATGGACTCTAATCTGGGAGAACCAGGTTTGATTCCCCACTCCTCCACATGCAGCTGCTGGTGTGACTTTGGGTCAGTTACAAGTTCTTTCAGAGCTGTTCTCTCAAGGGCAGTTCTCAAGACAGCTCTCTCAGCCCCACCTACCTCACAGGCTGTCTGTTGTGAGGAAGGGAAAGGGATTGTAAGATGCTCTGAGACTTCTTTGGGTAGTGGTGGGGTATAAATCCAATCTCTTCTTCTCTTCTTCCTATTCTTCTTATATGAGGGAGTACACTAGAGATACAAGATTGGATCCTGCAAGGCTTTTTGTTCACCCCAAAAGGAGAAGCCATCCTGCCCAGTTCTCTGCTCACTTCAACTCCTGACCCACGTGACTTTTGTCCTTACTGGTCCCACAATCCCACAGCATGAGTTTTTCAGGGTTCAAAAGGGGCCCTCATCACTGTTCCCCTGGACTTCCCAAACTTTTAGTTAAATGAGAGTCCAAACATTTTCACAAGGCGATCTTGTCCTGATATCTAGGCATTACCACCCTGCCTCAAGACAATGCGTTTGAGAATGAAATAAGAGTTACCTAATGAACTATAAGAAAAAATGTAATGGAAACAAAAAGAAATTAGAAGGGAGTAAACAGGAGGTTGGAGAAATTAGAAGTAAATGTGCAGGAGGTCGGAGCACTGTGGGAAGCCGCATATAAGGGAGGGGAGAAGGGAGGGGGGATGGATGTAACAGGGATAAATGTAGAAAAGTTAATGCTGATTATGGATGTTTATATCCTAAATAAAAAAATTTGTTACAAAAAAAGACAACGTGTTTGAGCTACCATGAAAACCCCACCACCACCATTTCCCAATTATTTACTTTATTATTACATTTTCTACCAAACAGGCAGGATGTGGATTTTCTGCCTCAGGCATCAAAATGTCTTGGGCCTTCTCTGACATCTTCCTAGCTCAAGCCTCCTTATCTCCCAATTCTCCTGGTTTTTAAAAAAGCGAAGGTTGAAGATATGTTTGATGATTGATTTCAACATCTGTCCTCTTTGACTCATTCCCTCTTTTAACCGTGCTGTGATCTGATTACCAAATGCTAGTGCTGGGTGGTGGGGAGAAGCGTGCAGAGAGAAAACGGCTCTGACTAGTGCTCCTGAGAAGAAATTAGCACCAGATGTCCCCTGATTATCTAAGAGAGTAATGAAAGATATGTCAGAAGGATTAAGCTGCTGATGAGAAGTGAATAGTAAGTCAGAGAAGCGGGGGGGGGGGGGGGGAGGGAAATGTGTTGGACATCCGGCATTTGTGTGACTTCACTCTTTGATGTCTCTAATTCAGCTTGCCCTATGTACGCCAAAACTGTACACTGAACAATTCCCTCTTTTTTCTTGTTCCACAAGTCTTCAGCAGCAAAGTGAGAGACCACTATTACTCTATTATCTTTCTGAAATGAAAACTTTTTGATTGTTACTGCTTCCCCCAGGGAGATTCTTCGACATCTCTTCCCACATGTGCCTCTTTCCCATCATTTGTGATAACTTTGCTAATGCAAATTGAGCACTGAACTGAATGAGTTGTCTTGACTTTGAGAACTCTGATTATAACCCTCTGGGAGTTCCTCCCATGAAAGTTCTTTTGCGATATGCAGTGAGTTCAATGGAACCTGAAGTCACTAGGCTTTCATCACACTGTGTTCTATGTTTGACTGTGGTTTGTATGTAGAATGAAAGATCTGGCCATAAATATCAGGAATAACCAGAACTGCAAACCATCCCATAATGGTGTGACCTTGCTACATGTATTATACATTGATTGCTCATGGTGCAGAGGAAGTGGATGGAGAAAGCTTTTTCTCCTGACCCCCAAAGACTAGAACATGGAAACAGCCAATGGAGCACTAGATTCAGGACTGACACAATGGCATAGCTCTTCACACAGTGCTTAGATACCTTGAGTTACCCACTGCCACAGGATGTAATGAAGGCTGTTAGATGAAACAGCTTCCGAAAGGGATTAGGAAAATTCATGGAGGATAGATTCAGTGACGGCCAGGATGGCTGAGCAGGGTCATCGTTTGCAGAGGCAGTATACCTCTCAGTGCCAAGTCATTAAGGGGCAGAGGGTTTGGCTTCCATGCCTCTACCAGTATGACTCCCAGGCTCACCTGGTTATTCTCTGAAGGAAACGGGGGTGCTGCATTAAAAGTGGCCCTTCTTGTTCCTCATGATTGAGGATGCTTAATTAATTAATTAATTTTATTTTTATTCAAATATTTATACCCTGCCTTTGCTCAGCTCAAGGCAACTGGTGAAATTACAGAGAAGTGTGCTCTGCGTCCTGATAATCATTCCAGCGGCAGCTGCCACCTTCTCTCTTTGAGTTTCACAAGTTCTTTGAAGTCACTATGTGTCTCTCCACCCTTTTCCTGCCCTCAATTTGTTTTATGAAATATAAGGTCCCATAGAAAGAGATCTTTCCGTCGAGTGGACTTTCTGTAGCCATTACAGGCCACTTTGTCCAAGCACATTCTCTTCAATTAATAGACAGAGAGAGAGAACCAGATTTTTCTGGTGACATCATTATCCAAAGATCCTAACCTCTTTCCTTCTCTCAGTCATTCTTGTCACGCCAAAAAGGTCTTATGCATTCTGTTGCCATCCTGACTCGCCTGAGTGGGTGAAAGGAAGTATACGCAACCGAGAATTCGGCTTAACACCTCTGCACTTCTTCAAGAAGTGTGACATCTCATCTGATGTGCATTACCTCCAGCAGCAAGCCGTCCCCTGGTACAAGGAATGTGTCCAGATTTCTCAGCCAGCTTATTACCTTCAGGCCGAGCAACAAAAGAGTGGCTGACTGACATCTCTACAGCACTCGCATGGAGATGCATAGCTGACTGCAATTCTGGAAATGGCTGTGCTGGAAATCCATCTGGCAGCCTGAAGGTCTAATTGGAAACAGCCCTGGCCACAGACATCCTGCCCATTTGGCAAGGGGAGACATTGTCCTGAACTCTGGAATTAGAATGGAGCTGAAGTTCTGCCGCTTGGCAAATGAGCAGAGATGCTGGGCTCAGGAGAGGGCTTGGGCGGTGGCTGTGGGGCTCCCATCTGGTTTGGCCCCGTTCCCAGCCTTTCAGCTGTACATGGGAAGGGGAGCCTATACATACATAACCCATTTGGGTATACAGGACAATGGTTGCAATGCCTTCCATTAAGAGACAGCTTCACAGATGGCAGCTGTTCTGATTAACAGTCTGTGAAAATTTGGAGGTAGCTTTCCCCCCTTTCTCCCTTTCTTTCCCTCCTCATATCGCATCGTTTACTGTATGTATTTCACTGTTCTTATCGGTTGCCGGTTGCATTGTACTCTTTTGATTTCATCGGTTTTTCTTCCCTAACTATGCGATCCAGTTTTACCGCATTGTTTATTTATGTATTTTACTGAATTTTGCTGCATTTTTTATAACTTGGTAATCCACCTGGAGCCTTTGCAAGAATGGCAGTCGAGAAATGACGGAAGGAAGTAAATAAGCAAGCACGTCGTAGATGAGCTACAGCCAATTTAGCTTATTCGTTTTGTTTATTTTCCCATTGGCATTCGTTTTGAAATAGAGCAAGCCTGAAGCACATTATCATCAACTTCATGTGATGTATCTGCTGCCAGACTATACCACTCAGACCGGGGGGATGGGGACGATGAAACATTGAAATGCTTTCTCCTCAAAGAAAATTCCATTAACATAGAATTCCCATCAGGGAGCTGGTTAGGTCTGAATCTTCTTGGTGACATGGTTGCATAGAATGCCTTGGGAAGGCTGTGTTGAGAGAAGCAATCAAACACTGGACTGTTTTACAGAAGTTTGGGACCTCTCATGGTTGCTATGTGAAGCCCTAGGGAACAGGAGACATCACAAGAGATTAGAACTGTGCTATAGCCTTTGTAAGTAAAAGGTAAAGGTTCCCTTGCTTGAAAGCCAGTCGAATCCGACTCTAGGGTTGCGGTGCTCATCTCCGTTTCAAAGCCGAAGAGCCAGCGCTGTCCGAAGACGTTTCCGTGGTCATGTGGCCGGCACCAAGGCACACGGATCTCCAGATCTGCCTGAAGCAGGTCAAACGAAAACAAGAAGAAAGAAAACCCCAAGACAATGAAAAGATCATGGCAATAAAAACAAGCCAAGAAAACATACCAGGTGAATAAAATAAAACCAAATTAATAAAAACATGCCAATAAAAAGCCAGGACGTAAAAGCACAACAACAAAAACAACAAAAATACAAAGAAAGCAGTCTGATAAAACAGCCCTCAGGCTATAAGGAGATAATAAAAACATCTTAAAAAAAAGGATAGGGCCCCTAGTTCAAAGCCCAGGTAAAGGTAAATGTTTTGGTGCAGTGCCTAAAACAAAGTAAGGAGGTGCCCAGTGAGCCTCAATGGGGAGGACATTCCAAAGGCGAGGTGCTACCACTGAAAGAGCCATGACTCTTGCTGCCACCCACCTCACTTCTATAAGCAGGAGCTGAGAGAACAGGGCTTGAGAAGATCCTAACTGGCCAGCTGAACAACATGGGAGGTGTCATTCCTTCTCAGCACCTGTACCATGTAGTTCGCTTGTTCAAAAAAATCTGGAGCAATCTGATCTTCAGAGTAGGATTCAAAAGTCAGTATTTTTTATATACAGTGTTATTTGGTGATTCATTCCAAAAGGATAGCTGTCCATCATACTGTTGACCCATCCTTCCTCTGAGTTGGCTCTCCCCTCTGAGTTTTATCCTTGAAACATCTGCATGAAGTAGGTTAGGCGGAAAGACAGCAGCTGGCTAACCCAAGGGTCTTTGTGGCGAGTGAGGATTTGAACCCAGTTTTCCCTGGTCCTAGTCCCTCTAGCAATTACACCACACCAATTATCTTGCTCAGCAAGCTTCA